>NW_027442571.1:0-99845 GCF_048569485.1 Anomaloglossus baeobatrachus
CATGCAGTTGAGGCATTTCATGAGCTCCCTTCCCTGCTTCGCCCGGTATGCTGGGCCTCCCACAAGATTCGAGAAATTGTGCTTGGGAGAGGGGGCCCTGCGGCACTCACTTTCCCTGGCATACAATTTGCTATCAGACCCGGGAGATTTGCCCACCCCGGTCTATTTGCGGCAGTGGGAAAGGGACCTTGGGACGGCTCTATCTGACACGCAACGAAACAACGTCCTAATGATGGCACATAAAACCTCGATCAGTTCCAGATTGTTGGAGGCCAACTTCAAACTGCTGACTAGGTGGTATAGAGTCCTGACCAGACTTCATAGGATATTCCCCTCAGTTGACCCCGTTTGCTGGAGGTGTGGCTCGGGGGAGGGTGATTACGTGCACATCTTTTGGTCCTGCCCTTCCTTGCAACGGTTTTGGTCAGAAGTGAGGGAGGTAATTAGACTGGTGACCGGCACGGTTGAGACATTGGGTTCGGAACTGTTTATCTTACAGCTTTTGGAACTCCCGGCTCCTAGATACAAGCGCTCTTTGCTTAGATTTCTGGTAATGGCTGCCAGGTCTTGCATCCCGCTTGGCTGGAAGTCTTCTACCACCCCCACACTGGCACAGTGGGTTTCAAGGGTTAACGACCTAAGGCACATGGAGGACTTGACATCCTCTCTCAATGACAGACAGGAAGATTTTCATAGGACTTGGTTCCCATGGTTGGAGTTCACTCACTCGGTGGAATACGCCAGATTACTCTCTGTTCCACGGCTGCTGTGAGGCTCTGGGGAAACACTCTCCCCCCCCTTTTTTTTTTTTTTTTCTCTCCTCTCCCCCTTTCCTCTTTTTTCTTCTCTCGCTCTCCCTTCTTCTCACTTCTTTGTCCCCTATCTTCCCCTATTCTCCCCTCCCCCCCTATTCCCCTTTAGCTCTTTCTCTTAACCTGTTCTAAACTCTTTTCGGGCTTTGCTCTCTTTCTATGTTCTGTATTCCACCCTTGTTGGGTTGGTTCATAAAAGGATTAAATTGGGCCTGACTCGAGCAGTTGCAGCGACTAGATATGTACAGGGGTGCGGAAGGGTGGGCTACATGTCAATGTTAAATATTTGAAATCTGTTATTCTGTTCTTTGTGGAGCAGGTGTTACTTTGTATGTTCTCGAGTCGGTCATTAAAATAAAGAATTTAAAAAAAAAAAAAGAACCAATCGGTTGGAAGATCACCCTGTTTCCTCAGTATCTAGAAATCGTGTGACTTTTTCAACACCATTTAGCACTGATTTTTTTCAAATTAAACAGACCATCCAGCGTTTTATCCCCCTTTTACGTCAGGACCCCATACTAAATTCAGTTCTTCAGCCGGGGGTCAATATAGTAGCCAAGAGAGCTCGTACCATTGGGAACCTTGTGGCACCCAGCATGTTCACATCTAAGAAATGTAACAGAACCTGGCTCAGTGTCTCTGGGTCTTATAAATGTGGGTCCGGCCGATGGGGCCTTTGCAGGTTCATGCACAATACCAAATCCCTATTAGGGAATAATGGAGAAAGCTTTGTAATTCGATCGTTTATTAATTGTGCTTCTGCACATGTGGTCTATGTGGCAACGTGCACACTATGCCGCAAGGGCTATGTCGGCTGCACCTCTAGAGCACTTAGAACCAGGATCTCTGAGCACGTCCGCATACCTTCAGCAGCTCATGACAGGACCTCCTTAAGCTATGTTGCATTGGTGAAGAAACGCTCCTTATCTGGTCTGACCAGGCACTACATTGAATGTCATTCAGCGGATTTTTCTTCCTTAGTGATCACGGGTATAGAGTCTGTTCCCAGACCACCTCGTGGGGGGGACTGGTTCCAAGCCCTGCTTTTGGCAGAGGCAAAATGGATTTTGAAGCTAAATACAAGATACCCAGGTGGCTTTAACTATCGCTCCGATTTGCGATTTATTTTTTAGATCGATAGATATAGAATAATTTCTGATCCGTTTTCTGACATTCAATGAGGTGCTTTTATGCTTATGTGTTTGTTCTAGTCATTCTTTGATGAAATTCATCCATTCCTGCACGGATGCCATAATTCGGACATATTGTAATGAGCATTCCTTCAGTCAAGCTCCACACATGTTTCATCCTGATGTATATATATTTTTTTTTTATGGTCTTTTTATCGTCAGACGATATGCACATATTGGAGCTTGCTTATTTATATTGAACAAGTCCTCTCCCCCCCCCCTGTTTTTCACTGGAGGAGCTGCTTTTTGATATACTTTGCAAATATTGTTGAGAACCTTATAAATTTATATTTTATTTAACTTGTGATCTCCATATAATTTACTTATCAACCTAGGGTTGGGTCCTTTGGTAAATAACCCACATAATCTAATTTCATTTTTAGCTCTATCTGTATCATGAAATTTTTCGTTTCTATTCTTATGAATATATAGGGGCTTGTATTTGCAGCCCTATTGCAATTTCAGGTCAGCTCCTCTATTGAAATGATTATTAACATATGAATGAATGTTTTATGGTTTATCACGCACTATTTACTAAGGATTATATTGACCCAGTATGATGTTCCTTTTGTCCATATGCACGGCGATGTTCACCTGTTTTTTCATGCAATCATGACATCCCGCCCCTCCCTTCCGCCCATCCAGCGGGTCAGTCTATTTTAGTAATGTTGTGGTATACATGGAACACTTATGATTAAGGACTCTTTCTGTTTTTATGGTGTAGTCCGAAACGCGCAAAGTTTCCATGTATTGATTTATACCTCGGCCTTCACGATGCTTTTAATATTTCCAATAAAGATTACGGAGATTTTATCTTAAAGAAGAATCAGTGCCGGATCATCCTTTTCTTCTCTGCCTTCTTCCACAAACCGGTCGGGACTTACCGGCGGATCCGAGGCACCCGCAAGGTCTAGCAGTCCGGGCAACAGGTGAGCTGAAGAATCCCTTTTCCTTTACCCATTCTAGGCTTATCCCCAGCCTGTGCTAGTGTGCTCTGGTGGACGGAGCAAGCAGCACGCTGCGATAAAGGCACAGAAAAGCTGCAGCAGGTTTACCAGCCTCCCGAAACTGTGCTGTGCGTGTGACTCCCCCCCCCTCACTGTGAGTACTCAACCAATTGCTGCCCCCCCCCGCTCAGTGCTGTGTACCCCCTAGTGCTGTGTGCACCCCCTCGTGCTGTGTGTACCCCCTCGTGCTGTGTACCCCCCAATGCTGTGTGTACTCCCTAATGCTGTGTGTATCCCCTAGTGCTGTGTGTACCCCCTAGTGCTGTGTGTACCCCCTAATGCTGTGTGTACCCCCTAGTACAGTAAGTACCCCCTAATGCTGTGTGTACCCCTTAATGCTGTGTGTACCTCCTAATGCTGTGTACCCCCTTGTGCTGTGTGTACCCCCCAGTGCTGTGTACCTCCTAGTACAGTGTGTACCGCCAGTGCTGTGTACCCCCTCATGCTGTGTGTACCCCCCAGTGCTGTGTACCTCCTAGTACAGTGTGTACCCCCCAGTGCTGTGTACCTCCTAGTACAGTGTGTACCCCCTAATGCTGTGTGTATTCCCTTGTGCTGTGTGTATCCCCTAATGCTGTGTGTTCCCCCTAATGCAGTGTACCCCCTAATGCTGTGTACACCCCAGTGCTGTGTACTCCCTAGTACAGTGTGTACCCCCTAAGCACGGTGTAACCCCTCACTGCTGTCCGTGCCCCCCTAGTGCTGTCTGTACCCCCTGGGTGATGTCTACGCCCCCCCCAGTGCTGTCCGCACCACCTAATGCTGTCCATGCTGCACCCAGTGCTGTCCATGCCACGGTGAGTGCTGTCTGTGCCCCCCTTATGCTATCCATGCTCCCCAGTGCTGTGTGTCACCCCTCAGTACTGTGTACCTCCCAGTGCTCTTAACTCGCTACTGCTGTCTGTACCCTCCCACTGCTTTCTATGCCCCCCAGTCTGTGCCCTCTTGTTGATGTCTATGTTCCACCAGACCTGTCTGTCTCCCTAGTGATGCCACCTAGTGCTGTCCATGCTGCCACCCAGTGCAGTCCGTGCTGCCACCCAGTGCAGTCCGTGCTGCCACCCAGTGCAGTCCGTGCTGCCACCCAGTGCTGTCCCTGTCCCCAGTCATGTCTGTGCCACTGCCAGGGCTGTCCATGCCCCCTACTGATGTATATGCCCCAGCCCCTCCTGTGATATAAACTCCCAGTGTCTCCTGTAATTTATGCACCCCTGCCCCTCCTGTGATGTTTATGCCCCCAGCATCTCCAGACAGAGACAAACCTGGAAAAGCAGCTGTGAGAAACAAGATGATCAATATCACCAAACATCACAATTGCACCAAAGAGAAGCAGCTCCTGCCCCCACAGTAGGGGTGAGTTAATTAATTGTTTGACCAAATATAGCAGGGTTATTTTTCAGGTTGATAATGTTGTGTGGCCCCCAAAGGTTAGTACGAAATTCCAAATGGCCCCTGCCAGTAAAAAGGTTCCCCACCCCTGCAGTAAGTGATAGACATACAAAAACACATTAAAAATATAGTGTTACAGTTGTGAGGTAGCGACCACCAATGTTGTGGATGGTCGCTATGTGTTGCAGTGGAGAAGGATTCCCTGCCCTATTGAACTGAAGATGTGACTGTGGGACCTGTAGTTTCACAGGACTTGGGTTGTAATTAAGGGTTAGCTTCCCTTTAAACTATGGGCGGCGTGATGGACAGGGCTGGAGAATCACATACCTCCACCTGTGGGTGTGTCCGGTTGGGTTTAAGAGACTGTTAGTTTTAGAGACAGAAAAAAGTCTGAGTGTGCTGCACATGGAGATTGTGTGCTGCACATGGAGATTGTGTGCTGCACATGGAGATTGTGTGCTGCACATGGAGATTGTGTGCTGCACATGGAGATTGTGTGCTGGAGGTCTCAGTCTGTGTGAAGACTGAAGAGAGACTTCTGGAAATCAGTCCAAGTGAGGACTGGGGATAAAACTGCAGCCTGGCTGGAGGCTGCAGGAAGGAACCACAGTGAGTGGTGTTCGCTGGCAGGAGGCAGAGTGTGGAGACTCCACTATGGACATTTAATTGGACTGGAAGCCCACGGTATGTTATATTTTCCTTTAAGCCAGGAGAGGCTTTGTTACATTTTGTTTAGCAGTTTATGTTGAGTCTATTAAATAAACTGCTGGGTTTTATAAGAGACAGTGATACCTGTGTTGCCTAAGCTACCTAATACCGCTGCAAGCGAGTGAAACCCCCAAGTTTCGGTAAGCAACGTTATACAGTGTACAAAACACACAAGGATGCAGAGGGTTAACACGCTGTAAGTTGGGTTAAATTATACAAACCCTAGGAGTATAGTGAACAGATAAAGCCTAATTGGCTATTCCTTTGGATTTGGATGTAGATAATAACAGAGGTAACAGTAATAGGGCTGTCGAAATTTACAAGATGATGGTCGCGGTGTAAGTAAAGTGCAACGGCTGGCTGTAAATATATATATATATATATATATATATATATATAGTTCCGGAATTGCGACAGTGCAGACCTTCATTGGACCTGTGGGCTGACTAATAAAGTGTACATGTGCACTCAAAATTCATCGGTATAGACCTGTATGTTCCCAAATGCTGGTATCCCCATCATTGATGGGTCCATACCCAGGGACTCAACACGTGAATTTCACATATAATAGTGAGAGAATGATAGTAAAATTCTGTAGTAAATATTATATCTCATCACTATAGAAACAGGACTAAATGGTAATCTCAGCAGCCACAACTCTGCCTAATGGCTGAAATACTAATAAACGCACTGAGTAGTGGAAAATACCAAAGGCAGAAAGAGTGTGCAGGAGAGTAGAAGGCACCTTGCATTAAATTCAAAAGAGCTTGTTGCATTACCTGGTGGTATATGGGGCTGGTTCTGAAGGCAAGAGTAAACCTCCTTAAAGACTATTTTTATAAAGGAACATTTCTCCTTTCCACACCCTTGGTGACCGATTCCATGTTCTGTATGTCTTTTTGTACTGTTTTGTATTTGTTCTTTTAACCTTTACCAATAAAAACTTAATATTTTCAATCATAATTGTGCCTTATCTCCTTTCCTCCTCTTTTGATATGCCTTTCGGAGTTGGCATTACCCCCGAGGGATGCTATTGTGTTATCTCCTCGGTGTATTAATCATGGCCAAATTTATGTGTTTAATCCTTATATGATGTGTTTGCTTAATGGCGGCCGCTTGCAGTCTGACGCCGGCGCATGCGCGCTACTGTCCACCGACCCCAACGGGGAAGCGCCGCGCGTCAACGGTGCCAGCACATGCGCAGTGGCTATAGAAGCCAGTGCACATACGCAGCCCTAATGACAGCGGGCAGGTGGAGGACAGCGGGCACGCGCACCAGACTGCAGTAAGCAACTTACGTCACATTCCCATATGCTGCACTATAATATGCGCTTGCTTACTTGCTAATCACTATGCATGATATGCAAAGTTGAAGCGACCAAATGGTCATGGAAACCTATAAATTTATAAATTCCAAGTATGCCATACATAACGATTGAGACATATGGTAATTCATAACATGCATCAGGTCGTGCAATATTGAGAGAATATCCACGTCAGGAATATGAATCCATTAGAGTGGGTTCTTCACATACAAGGTGATCCTTAGAGTTGGTAGAAGTATACTGTAAACAAATACACTAATTAAAACCGATTAAAAACAATACAGGAAAACAGTGGAAGAGATCAATCAAATATAATGTACTAAATTGCATAAATGATCGTTGCTGCGCAGAGAGCCAGATGGATTAATTGGGGACTATAGAGCTAGTACACAGGCATTTTTTTAGGGGAAAGAGAGTCCAACTTATAAGAAACAAGCAAATTAATTGGTTTCATTCAATCCCATAGTTTCCAATAGTGTAATCCATTTGTATTCTTGCTGTAATAGTTTCTTATTTATATTGCCGCCTCGAATCCCTACGGACACATGTTCAATCCCCCTTACCTTAAAGGTACAGGGATCACTATCATGTTTTAATTTGAAATGTCGAGGGATCGTTTTCAATTCCTCCAAATTGGAGATGGTTTTTGAAGCGACAATGTCGCGTACGTGTTCCCTTGTCCTGACTCTTAGTTGGCGTGATATCAGCCCCATATAAAAATGTGGCCACAACCACACATCGCATAGTATATCACCTGCGTGGTGGATCAGGTGGATACTGGCGACTTTCAAATTCTTTGTCTCCCCATGATGACCTAAAGGTCTTAGTCCTGCACATATTGGTGCATGCCCTACATCCACCACAGGGGTATCTAGTATATACTTTTTTAGGATTGGTTTGGTCTGGAGAACTGGCCACTGGCCAATGGCGCCAATTTGTCGCTAATTATTTCTGTGTTTTTCACAGCATCCAGTAATAAGAATAAAATGGATTATGAAGTCAGAGAAAAGTTAATTGCTTTCAAAAATGAACGCAGTGTTCAGTGATGAGCCCATATTGGTGTCTACGGAAAGCAGTGGAGAGATGCAAAATAGTATAGATCGATATAAGGAGTTGCTGTGCAAGAGAACCAGAATCTGGTGGAATAGGGCATTTTTAGAAAAATATCTGGAGAAAAACCTCATACCACGGAGACTTAAGGGCACTTTACACTCTGCGATATCGGTATCGATATCGCTAGCGATTGTACCCACCTCCGTCGGTTATGCAACACGGGCAAATCGCTGCCCATGTCGCACAACATTGCTTACATCCGTCACACGCACTTACCTGCCTAGCGACGTCGCTGTGACCAGCGAACCGCCTCCTTTCTAAGGGGGCGGTTCATTTGGCGTCATAGCGCCCAATAGTAGAGGAGGGGTGGAGTTGAGCGGGCCGAACATCCCGCCCACCTCCTTCCTTCCTCATTGCCGGTGGGACGCTGATACGGTGAGTTTCCTCGTTCCTGCGGTGTCACACATAGCGATGTGTGCTGCCGCAGGAATGACAAACAACCTCGTTACTCACCTGACAACAATATTTGGTGTTTGGACGACCTCTCCAAAACCAACAATTTTTACCACTTTTGCAATTGTTGAAGGTCGCTCGTACATGTTACACGCTGCGATGTCGCTAACGATGCCGGATGTGCTTCACAAACACCATGACCCCGACGATAAATCGTTAGTGATATCGCAGCATGTAAAGCACCCTTTATAGTGCAGGTCTTTCCAGCCTTCAAGGAGCCGGATGATTAATTTAGGAATAGGTGGGAACAGGCGGCTACCACCTGCTCTAGAGAGTTCATGGAGCTGCTAGTACAACTAAATAAACAGTCAGTGACATGGATACAGAAATTGAACAAATACAGAAAAAGCTACAGGATGGCCTATCCAGTGATGCGCTGGTAAGACTAAATTCTGAGATTGAAGATGAATCCATTAAGTGGGAAAAAGAGGTAAGCGATGTTAAAATCAAAAAGTTTCAGAGAGATACTATGGATCACAACCAAAATAACATCTATAGATGGCATAGGAGACAGCGGGGTAAATGGAAGAACGCTGGATCAAGATCAGGGTCGTTTGCTTCCTGCACGTCCAATGAAGTTCAACGAACCAAGAATCAGGGTCTGGGAGTGGCATGACCTTGCGATCCACGGACAAGAGACAGAACAACTCTAGTAAAAGCATGCCCTCGGGATCATATAGGAAGAGTCACAAGAAAAATGATACGAACAAATTACAGGTGATTAACTTATCAGAACATGTATTGACTTATAATAAAAAAAAAAGTTGTTTGAGAGGGGGCTAACCTTTGCACCCACTAATGGCTTTAATCTTTTCACAGTTATAAAAGATGTTAATCTTTTATCAAGGAAATTTATTCTTAAAAAGCTGCATTATAAAAACAGCGATGACCATACGACCATGTCAGACTCTATAATAGAAGAAGCCTGGAGAAATTTGAATTTTTTGTTGGACGAGCAGGATGGAACGACCCAAGGTAAATACCCCAGGCATTTATATCCCAGATCGGTAACATTTCCCCCGATGTCGGCATCTCCTGCGGTGGAGATCTTCACTGATCTGGTTATCCATGATCTCAAGAGGATCTCTACTGCATGACTGAGTGACAACCTTACTCAGGGAGATCGAACGGCACTTTGTGAATTACAGTCGCTCGATGACCTTGTCATCAAACCAGCCGACAAAGGGGGAAACATTGTCCTATGGCCCAAAAAGATGTATGAGAAGGAGGCACAGAAACAGTTGAGGGATAGAATCACATATATAAAATTATCCAAAAATCCTATGTCATCATATTCTGCTGAATTAGGTCTGATACTATATGGCAGGGCATTATCCCTAAAAAAAAAATAATCTATGACGGTCTAATATTTAAATACCCTAAGACACCAACCACTTACTTCATCCCTAAAATCCACAAAAATGCCACCGAACCCCCGGGCAGACCTATCGTGTCTGGGTTGGAAGGCCTTTATGACCCGGTGTGCAAATTTGTGGATTTTTGTTTGCAACCACTGGCAGAAGCTCTCCCATCATACGTCCGTGACACCACGTACGTATTAACCAGAATTAACGGGATACATTTGGAGGATGATATGTACCTCGTGACTGCAGATATAGAGTCACTCTATACTTGCATTGATCATCAGCAGGGGTTGGAGGCGGCCCGCTTTTTTCTCGTGAACAGCAACTTGGATGGTCGCACATGTGAGTTGGTCCTTGGGCTGCTTGAGTTCATCCTAACGCATATTTTTTTTTCCTTTTAAAGAGCAATTTTATCTACAGCGGAGGGGTACTGCAAAGGGGGCGGCCTGTGCGCCTTCATTTGCAAACCTCTTTCTTGGGTTTTGGGAAAGTGGTTTGCGGGGGGGCGAGGACGCGTGGGCTGTAGACCATATACCCCTCTGGCCATGATACATTGACGATATTTTATTTATTTGGCAAGGCAGTGAGGATGGGCTTAGGCAGTTCATGGGCCAACTCAATGTGAATGATTTTAACATCAGGCGGACCTATGTGTATAGCAGGGAGGTGGTGGACTTCCTGGACATCAAGATCGATATTGACAGCAACCGACAGCTACAGTCAGACTTATTCAGGAAGCCCACCGCAATCAATTCCCTGTTGCATGCAGAGTCTAGCCACCATTACGTCACTATCAAATCTATCCCAGTTGGGCAGTTTATGAGAACGAAGCGGATTTGCTCAACCCCACAGAAATTTCAAGCTGATATATTGAGAAAGAGATTTCAGTCATGAGAGTACAGCAACAGATCCATAAAGGAAGGGTATAATAGGGTGAAGAAGTTCACATGAGAAACTTTACTCCAGTCCTCCAATGGAGTATCCAAGGACAACAATAATGTCAGATTCATCACAACATATAATTCACAATGTGAAGAGGTGAAAAGAAGTTTGCAGCGCCATTGGCCAGTTCTCCAGACCGAACCAATCCTGAAAAAGTATATACTAGATTACCTCCAGATGACCTATAGGAGAAGCAAAAATCTCAAAGATATATTGGTTAGAAGCCACTACGTGGCGACTACCAATACGCCCTTTGACACAGGGTCACCGGTTAAGGGGTGTTACCCCTGTGGTGGATGTAGGGCATGCGCCAATATGTGTGTGACCTTTAGGTCATCAGGGGAGACAAAGAATTTGAAATTCGCCAGTATATCACCTGCTCCACCACACAGGTGATATACTATGCGATGTGTGCTTGTGGCCTAAGTTATATTGGGCTGACATCACGCCAACTAAGAGTCAGGACAAGGAAACACGTACGCGACATTGTAGCTGCAACAACCATCTCCAATTTGGAGGAATTGAAAACAATCCCTCGACATTTCAAATTAAAACATGATAGTGATCCCTGTACCTTTAATGTAAGGGGGATTGAACATGTGTCCAGAGGGATTCGAGGCGGCAATATAAATAAGAAACTATTACAGCAAGAATGCAAATGGATTACACTATTAGAAACTAAATCACCTACAGGATTAAATGAAACCAATTAATTTGCTTGTTTCTTATAAGTTGGACTCTCTTTCCCCTAAAAAATGCCTGTGTACTAGCTCTATAGTCCCCAATTAATCCATCTGGCTCTCTGTTTAGAGCACGGTAGCTAGTATGCCGTGCGAATGCATGATGGCACAGGCCTGGTTATATATACAATGGAATGGCCATTATTATTGAATAAAGGTTTTTATGTTCACTATATGTGTGGTGAGTGAAGGGTTAAGAACAGCTGTGTTCTGTCATGAGGAGACTGGTTAAACCAGTTTAGGCTGGTTCTGCGCACCCGTTTTTTCTAACAGCTGATTGGTCAGCTGTTAGAAAAGTGCGGGAAATTTGTAAATAAAAGCAGGGGCTCTCCATCAGCTGGCTGTCAGAATTTCTGAAGATCAAAGAAGAACAGCTGATGGGAGCCTGCTGCAAGACCGGATGAAGAGGGCGAGCGAGGACAGTGGAGAAGCCTGGCTGAGACAATGCCTGGAGGCGTCTAGGCAGCCAGCAGACGTTGGAGAAGCTGAGGATCGTGACGCCGCGGTTATCCAGCATACCAACCCAGAAGAGATGGCAGCGCTGACAGCGGATATCCCGGAAAGAAGGCGGTCCCTGCGGCGCAGCGTCCTTCCAGCGGCAGTCGGTGAGAATGAGCAAGAAGCGGAAGCCGGAGCATCCCCGCCCATCCTGGCTGCGGAGGCGCGTCATTGTTCAGCGCCGGACAGAGCAGCCACGAAGAGGAAGAGTACGTCATCTAGTCGGCGTCGCCGTAAAAGCGCGGCACCGGCCCAGGGATTTGAAATTCCTGGTGGCAGCGGGAAATCATAGGGGAAGATCGTTCCTGAGGCCAGAAGAGCGACGGGGGCCCCCTGGTCCGAGTCCCCGTCTGAAGAGGAGGAGGTGCTTTGCCGAGGCCAGAGGCAGGAGCCTGAGGCGCGAAGCTGCTGGAGACCAGGGACGTCCACAGGAGGGCCGAGAACTGCAGAGCAGAGGACAGGGTGAGAGTTTCAATGTCCCTCTGTCTGTCTCGTGTGCCAGCCCTCTTCCTTTTAGTATAGAAGCTGTAGTGAAGAAAGTGTTATGTGAAATGTTAGCAGGGGGGCGGTGGCTAGGGAGAGTAGTGCAGGTCTTAGTGGTTGTCAGGAGTCCATGTCTCTGCATGGTTTTTTATTTAAGGAGGCTTTGACATGTGACATGTCCCCCCTGGGATTTCATTTGCCGCAGCCAGTTAGTGATAAGATTTACGAGGGGGATTATGTTGATTTGTTTTCTCTGCTTCCGTCTAGTAGAGAGAATGTTAAAAAGGATGAGAAGACGGATTTAGATGATAAGAAAAAGGCCGCCTTTAAATCATTCAATAACTGGCTGCAGGCATTTTGCATTTTTTCTTCTGTCTTGGGTGAAAAGAATCCGGCAGTTTGTTCGGGTCTTTTTCAGCACCTGGAGAACATATTAGAGGCATATCGCAGTTTTGGTGGCATTGCATGGCTGAATTATGATGAGAGTTTTCGTCAAAAATTAGCCATCCTCCGGAATATGCAATGGGGCCAAAAAGACGTCGGTCTATGGCTAAACCTTATGCTTCCTCAGAGGACTAATTTTAACAGATTTTCTCAAAATAATCCTATGGTTAAAAAAGGTTTCTGCTTTGCATTTAATGAGTCGTCATGTAAATTTACATCCAATTGCAGATTTCGACATGAGTGCTCCTTTTGTGGCGGCAATCATGCCATCTTCAAATGTTTCAAAAAACAGAACCAGAGTACACAGCAACAACACAACACTAAGGAGTCCATATTTAAAGGCGGTGACACCAGTGATAGTACAAAACATGCTGGGTTGGTTAGATCGCTATCCAGTCAGACAGAATGCTTAGTTAATTTTGGATGGATTTGTGAACGGGTTTTTTGTTCCTGAGTTTAAAGGGTCAGGGTGCATTTGGGTGGAGAATCTTCTTTCAGTAAATGAATTTGAGTCAGTGGTAGCTTCCAAAGTGCTAAAAGAGATTCAATTAGGTAGGGTAGCTGGTCCTTTTGTTAGTCCCCCGTTCAAGAATTTTCGGCTTTCGTCACTCGGGATAGTCCCTAAGAAGGAGAAGGGTAGTTTCCGTCTATTCCATCATTTATCGTTTCCAAGATATGGTTCTTAAATGTTGAGATTGAGCCGGATATAGTCTCGGTTAAATATTCCTCATTTGATCAAGCTGTGGATTTGTTAAGGGAAGCAGGTAGAGGGGCTTTAATGGCAAAATCAGATATACAGTCAGCATTCAGGCTTTTACCAGTGAATCCTTCGGGTTTCAATTCTCTGGGTTTTCAGTTTAGGGGGCACTATTTTTTTGACAAATGCCTCCCGATGGGTTTTTCTTTGTCTTGTTTTTATTTTGAATCTTTTTCATCATTTTTACATTGGGTTGTTGAGGTTGAGGGAGGTAAGGGAAAATTCTGCATTATTTAGATGATTTTTTATTTCTTGGTAAGGCGGAGTCTGAGGATTGTTTAAAGTTGTTAGTTAAGTTTCGTGAGTTGATGTGTTTGTTTGGTGTTCCTATAGCGGAAGAGAAGACGACTTTGCCCTGTCGGTGTTTGGAGTTTTTAGGCATCACTATTGATTCTGATAGGATGGAGTGTAGGTTGCCTCAGGATAAAGTTGCTAGGTTGGAAGCGGAGCTTTTGAGCTTGATTGTCAGAAAAAAAGACTACTTTGAAGAATCTGTAATCATTGCTTGGGCTTTTGAATTTTAGTTTGCAGATTTTTCCAATAGGTAGGGTATTTTCCATTTTCCGTTTTTTCTAACAGCTGATTGGTCAGCTGTTAGAAAAGTGCGGGAAATTTGTAAATAAAAGCAGGGGCTCTCCATCAGCTGGCTGTCAGAATTTCTGAAGATCAAAGAAGAACACCCACCCGCCATCCCTGGAGAAAGAACTTCTCGTGGAGGATCGCACTCGTCGTGGCATTTGTTAGAGGGAAAAGTCGTCAGCTTTGCTGGCGGACTAGTTTATGGACTGTGGTGATGAAATGGTTAATAAAGATTTGGTTATTTATTGGTAATTTTAATATGCTATTTAACCCTTAATAAATGTCACGGCCATTTAATGCCATCAAAATTATTCAGAGTGTCACGTCTATTTATTTTATATAGGCCTTGTGTTATCATGCGCAGCAATGATCATTTATGCAATTTAGTACATTATCTTTGATCTCTTCCACCGTTTTCCTGTATTGTTTTTAATCGGTTTTAATTTGTGTATTTGTTTACAGTATACTTCTACCAACCCTAAGGATCACCTTGTATGTGAAGAACCCACTCTAATGGATTCATATTCCTGACGTGGATATTCTCTGCATATTGCACGACTTGATGCATGTTATGAATTACCATATGTCTCAATCGTTATGTATGGCATATGTCGCGGGCGGAGGTGGGGACGCCGCGCTCTCCCACTGCTCGGGTCCGGCTGCCGCTGCTGCTGCGGCCTGCTGCTGCTCGGTGGCTCGAGCGATGGGCCGGATCCCGGGGACTCGAGCGGCGCTCCTCGCAGTTGTGGTGATTGTGTGGACACCACCGCTGCTCTGTATGGGGATCCCGGGAGCGGTGACAGGGAGCAGCAAAGTTGTTGGTTCTCCCCTCCGTGGGTAGGGGGTGGTTGTCCCGGGGCCCAGTGATGAGATGGGGGATGAGGGATGGCGGGGCCGGTGCAGGGCTTGGTGGGGTGCAGGGATGCGGGGCAGCGCTGTGCCTCACGGCACTGTGGTACTCACTCAGCCTGAGACGGGGACACAGTTCTCGGTAAAACACACGGCTGGAAAGACGGTTCCCACGGACGGCTGCTGTTGCTTTTCCCCGGTAGTTGACGATGACGGTCCCTTTTCCTGCACGTAAGTCTATATTGGTAGCGATGGGTTCCCACCGGAAAACCCACTCCCTGGCTTGGATATGGGCCGGAGGAGCCCCACTTTACCCGCAGGCGCTGGCCCTGAGAAACTGGTGCCTTGGCGGTGGCGGTGTCTCTCTCCTACGGTTGGACTGTTGCCTTCAATCGGGACTTAGTTGTTGGGAGACCCGGAGGTCCCCTTCACTGACGGATTTGGCAAATTCACGGCGACTCCTAGCCTTGCCGGGATCCGAAAGGCCCCTGCCAATGTTGCTGGCTTCTCTTCGTATACCATTCTGGTACCGCCGGGCCACCACCCGTCCACGGTCCTTTCGACAACCTCCGATCAGCCTCTCCTGCAGACGGTCACCGCCGTCTGCTGACCTTGCTGTCTCAGTCCGGGGCACGCACCCGGACCAACTTCAGGCTTCCTCAACTGTCACTTTCTCTTCCAGTTTTACTCCTCTCTCTTGCTCCTCTACCACTTCACTCTCACTTCAAACTCTGACTAAACTGATCTGACTGGTTCTCCCGCCTCCAGGGTTGTGAACTCCTCGGTGGGCGGAGCCAACCACCTGGCCCACCCCCTGGTGTGGACATCAGCCCCTGGAGGAAGGCAACAAGGATTTTTGGTTTAGCTTCGGTGTACCTATCCGGGGTGTAGGGTGTGGTGGTGTCATGACCTGTGACCCCTGGCTTGCCCAGGGCATCACACATACTTGGAATTTATAAATTTATAGGTGTCCAAGACCATTTGGTCGCTTCAACTTTGCATATCATGCACAGTGATTAGCAAGTAAGCAAGCGCATATCATAGTGCAGCATATGGGAATGTGACGTAAATTGCTTAATGCAGTCTGGTGCGCGTGCCCACTGTCCTCCACCTGCCCGCTGGGTCACGCCGCTGTCATTAGGGCTGTGTATAAGCCCTGGCTTCTATAGCCACTGTGCATGCGCTGGCAACTCTGAAGAGCGGTGCTTCCCCGTTGCGGTCGGTGGACAGACTGCAAGCGGTGGCCATTAGGCGAACACATCATACAAGGAGAGGGAAAATTGATCTGCAATAGCCCCCTGAGGAAGCGTTTTATGCGAAATGTACATAGGGGCGGAAGTGGATGCACTGCTGACCCACCAACTCTAACATGGGTAACAAAGAAATATGATGTTTATATCTGATACTGGGTATTTACTATTTTAGCAAAGCCTGTTAGCAATGACAGATATCATATTCCTTATAAATATATATATTTATAAATATATATATATATATATATATGAAAGAGGTAAGAGTCCCGGTGCACCACCTACTCCGTGTGTTACTACACGTTCAGCTACTTGAGCCCTACTGAGCCATGGAGGGGATCATGGTGCAGACTTGCGGTGAAGACCAAGATAAATCCAAAGGAGAAAGAAAGTCGCACTTCAGATGATCACCATATAACTCCGTCTTTATTGCAGGGGAAACATGAGGGTACAAGCGGTGGGGAGGGTGAGACAAGCCATACAACGCCGGACGACGGCGTGCCGTTTCGCTAGAACTTAGCTTCCATGGGTCCAGTGCAAACTGCCATGCAGCACCGCCCTTTTAACACAAATGGTGCGGGTACTGCATTAGCAGAGTGATTTAAAATGCAAATGCAAGTATACAATTAGTAGCTGCAAAAAACAGGTGAAGACTTCAAGGGTATTAACATATCACAGTCTAATACACATATCTCTCAAAATACAATAATATACAAAAGGCGGACAGAATCACAATCCCTACAAGAACAGAACAAAATTCTGATGTACAGTACAGCGAGCACAAAAACAGTAGAAATTATTTTAAATTTGTGAAAAAAAAAAAAAAAATTTCAGAGACAGTGTATGCAATAATGTTAAAATGCAAAACAGTAGCTATTAATCAACGCCATGATCAGATAGTGCTAGCAAAACAAGGGTGTCACAGTCAGGATGTCATATAGTCGACATGCCAAAAAAAAAAAAAGGTCTTTCAAGAAAAACTGACAAGTTGTTTCTGTCATTCAAACCTAGCGGTCCCATTGCGTTTAGATCCAGAATCAATCTGGATTCTTTTTGTAACAGCGTGCGGTGCGTGTCGCCGCCTCTGCTGCTAGGATTGACTTTAAACAGACCAGCAAAAGAACAGGACAGGACTGCGATGGCGACGAATGATCGTGATAGACCTCGCAAATTTTTTTTTAAAAAAAATACCAGGAAAAATGCCGCATAATGCCGCCGGGGATAGATGCACCTTCAATTTCAAATACAATTCTGTTTGACATTGTGAGATCCAGCATAAAGAGACACTGGCATTTGTTGAAAAACGATAAAGACCTTAGAGCCCTGGTTAAAGAGGGTCCCTTGGTATCTTACAGAAGAGGCCATAATTTAGTCGACCTTTTGGTAAAAAATAGATTCGTGCCCACAAAGGAAAAGACATGGTTAGACAAGAAAAAAATTAAGGGTAATTTTAGATGTGGGAATTGTCCTTTCGGTTCGGCCCATAAAACGGGGGATGTAATAAGTGGGGTGTGAGTACCTCAGGGTTAATGATTTCATATCGTGCAAGTCCACTTATATAGTGTATGCATTATTCTGCCCCTGCAATTTTTATTACATTGGAAAAACTATCCGGCCCCTTTACGTCCGTTTTAGGGAACATTGCAAATCCTTAATATCAGGGATAGGTTCAGCAAGACTTATTAAACACATGCAGGAATGCCATAATAGTAATTCCAATCTACTTTCTTTTGCTGGTCTGTTTAAAGTCAATCCTAGCAGCAGAGGCGGCGACACGCACCGCACGCTGTTACAAAAAGAATCCAGATTGATTCTGGATCTAAACGCAATGGGACCGCTAGGTTTGAATGACAGAAACGACTTGTCAGTTTTTCTTTAAAGACCTTTTTTTTTTTTTTTTGGCATGTCGACTATATGACATCCTGACTGTGACACCCTTGTTTTGCTAGCACTATCTGATCATGGCATTGATTAATAGCTACTGTTTTGCATTTTAACATTATTGCATACATTGTCTCTGAAATTTTTTTTTTTTTTTTCACTAATTTAAAATAATTTCTACTGTTTTTGTGCTCGCTGTACTGTACATCAGAATTTTGTTCTGTTCTTGTAGGGATTGTGATTCTGTCCGCCTTTTGTATATTATTGTATTTTGAGAGATATGTGTATTAGACTGTGATATGTTAATACCCTTGAAGTCTTCACCTGTTTTTTGCAGCTACTAATTGTATACTTGCATTTGCATTTTAAATCACTCTGCTAATGCAGTACCCACACAATTTGTGTTAAAAGGGCGGTGCTGCATGGCAGTTTGCACTGGACCCATGGAAGCTAAGTTCTAGCGAAACGGCACGCCGTCGTCCGGCGTTGTATGGCTTGTCTCACCCTCCCCACCGCTTGTACCCTCATGTTTCCCCTGCAATAAAGACTGAGTGATATGGTGAGCATCTGGAGTGCGACTTTCTTTCTCCTTTGGATATATATATATATATATACTAGAAGGTGGCCCGATTCTAACGCATCGGGTAGTCTAGAATGTGTATGTTTGTTAGCAGATTGAATAATAATGTAATAAATTGTTTGGATGGGTTAGTTTTAATTTAGTATTCTTAAAATAGTTTATT
Organism: Anomaloglossus baeobatrachus; assembly: GCF_048569485.1. NCBI lineage: Eukaryota > Metazoa > Chordata > Amphibia > Anura > Aromobatidae > Anomaloglossus > Anomaloglossus baeobatrachus. Next base: position 18,528 of record NW_027442571.1, read on the forward strand.
GGTTTAAGAATGACAAATAGAACAAACAATTTTATTTTCAATAATTTATTAGATAATGAATTGGTTTCAAACTATCAATACATATATTTCATATACTATAAATGGTTACAATTTTTTTTGTATGAGAGGAAAATGAAAGGATGGGAGGGGTAAGAATATTTTATTAGGGAAGAAAGCAGGGGAACAATGAGGTAAGTGGGTACTATGGAAAGAGGTTGTGGAAACATTCCTGGTTATTTAGTTCATGTTAAATATTTTTATGATCGGTGATTAATATGAACAGTTTTAATAGATGAGTCTAATGTTTAATGATGTCCATGGCTTGTAATGAAAGAAGGTTATGAACAGTGTAAAGTTAATTAAAAATATTTTTATACACCACATTTTGTGTAAAGATCTTTTCACTCTCTTTAAGTAACTTTCCTTGTAAAGGTGTGTCAAGAACTTGTACTTTGACGTTGCATCTCATTGTCACTCTTGAAAACGCAACGTACAGTTGTCCATGGCCAAAAACTGGTTCAGGTAGATATATGCCAACACGGTGTAGAGTTTGGCCTTGTGACTTGTTTATTGTCATGGCAAATGCAGGTTTTAGGGGAAACTGACGACGGCGAAGTTTAAATGGAAGGCGAGTGTCTGAAGGACATATATCAATACGTGGAATTAACACTTCCTTTTCTTTAGCTGATCCAGTGATGACTCTTGCTTGAATAAGGTGTGAATACATTCCAGTCACAATAAGGCGCGTTCCATTACATAGTCCTTGTTTGGTATTTAGATTCCGGAGCAACATAACAATGGTTCCAATTTTAAGTTGAAGTATGTGGGATGGCATTCCTGATGGTGTTACACTGTTTAAAAATTCAACGGGATAATGTTCACGTTCATCTTCATTATCTACATCGATTGAATCATCACTTTTGTACAACTTATATTCACCTGGCATGCGATCCATTACACGGGAATTTAGTAGAGTAACGTCTTCATTTTTGGCACAGAGAATTGCATAGGAAGAGGCTTTGTTAACATTGTTTTTGTCGTTAATATCAATGTTCAAACGTTGTCCAAAAACCTCAGTTACAATGCAGTCTTTACATAACATGTCTTCAGGTATTTCTATAATGTCTTCTCCAAGGTTATATTGATTGGTAAGTTCACCGTTACCAAGTTTCAGAAGCCATTTGCTGTAATCTGGATCAGTAGATCGCATGTTGTTAATTAGTTGGAGTTTGGTAAAGTTTTTCCAAAGTTCTGACATTTTTAAGCTGGACTCAATAATATCTGTTCTTGTTCCACTTGGTATAACTGGAAGGCATTGTCGAAAATCTCCCCCAATAACAAACACTTTTCCACCAAATGGAATTACATTTTTTTCTGCTACCTTTGTGGTCATTACTTCACGTAGAAGTCTGTCAATTAAGGTCAAAGCATATTTGGAGGCCATAGTGCATTCGTCAATTATTAAAAGACTTGCATTTTGTAAAAGTTTTCCTGCTACTGTATCTTGTTTGATTCGTGAAACGGATATTTCATTGACTGGAACTGGGATGCCAAATAGTGAATGCATAGTGCGACCTTCGTTTAATAGATTTGCTGCAATACCTGTTGTAGCAGATGTCAACACTTTTTTTCCCAACCCTCTAACGTGATGTATTAAAACATCATAAAGGTATGTTTTGCCGCTTCCTCCAGGACCGTCAATAAAGAAACATTTAGGGTTCGCATTTCCTTGGTTAAGAATGGCACTTAAAATGGTGTCATATGCAATTTGTTGTTGTTCATTTAAGGAGATTCTCAGCTCTGTTGCTAACAATAATTCTGAAGATTCATTATACTGCGGAGCTTGTGGAAGTTGTATTTCAGGGTGTGGCAAATTAAAGTCAGCATACGTTTTTCCATGTAGTAATAAAATATTTTGGACATCTTGCATGGCGTAAGCTTCACATTTGCAACAATGACCAGTTTGGTTGTGAAGATGTAAGCAGTAATCTTCAATTAGATTTTCTTTGAAAAGTGTCCAAAGTTGATCAGGGTTTGTAGGGGGGCCAAACACGCAAATGTAGGCAAACAATTCACGAAGTTGCTTAGGCATATGTAGGGTTACTGCGTCTTGTAAAGTAAGTTTCCAAACTGTATCATCAAATAGAAGTCCCAAAGCCAAAGCTGCAGCTTTAAATGTATCATGTAATACTCCATGAACGGTTTTTAAATGGTTATAACTTGTAGCTCCTCTGACATGCAGTAGTAAGAGGCGAAGGCAATATCTTTCTTGATCTTTGAGACTAACAGTATACATGCGTCCAATTATTGTGCTTACTCCACGTAGTCTTGGATTCCAAGTTTTTTTCCAAACATAATGCTCTGGAATCTCTCGATACAAATATTGCCTTGCATTTTTATCTCGTTGGTTTAGCAAAAACCATTCTAGTAATGTTGAGGTTGTGGTTAAAGTTTTGGACACATCTTCGACTTGAGCATCTTCAAAAAAATAAAGTTGTTGTTGATGTGGTAAATGAATAGCTAATCGTATAATGGCATGGGACTGTGAATGCATTGGAAAGGCAAATATTCGCCACGCAGCTTCGGGAGCACTGACATATCTTGAGTCTACAAAAGTTGAAGATTCATCATGGTTCAGAGTTTTCTGTTGGATTTCGACATTAGCTTTGTCATGGCCTTTGTAGATATACTTAAAAAGATATTTAACACTTTTGATTGAACCACAGATTTCCACGTTGATGTGACAGTTGTAGCGTTTTAGTAGGTATGGATTGTATGGAACTATCCATGAGTTATTGATATGTTTATTTTTGTGAACAATGTTCTCAATATCTTGTCGTCGGTATGATGGGTAGCCATCTAAATCTTTAACAGTGTGCTGTTTTAAGTCCTTTGGAAATTTTTTAGTACATTTTCCATTTTGCATGCATGGACTTGCTGGATTAAGAACTCCACATGGACCATGAACCATATGAGACACTACAATGTCATAGAGCTCTGGATATTGTTGTTGGTTAGGAATCTCAGCCCATACTATGTTGTCGATGTCTTCCTCAGTGTGAATCTTAGAATTGGTGTCTAAGATAAGGAGAATATGTGCATGTGGTAGACCTCTTTTTTGAAACTCGATGACATGAACCATTGCTATGACTGTTCCAAACAGGCCATTTTTGATGTCTTGTAAAAGGCTTTTTAGTTTTAGCCGAAATATGCGTGCAACTAAGTCAGGCCTATGTTCTACGTGTTGCCATGGTTCCAGATGCTCGGTGATTTCAACCCATTTGGGATTACAGGTCATGGTAACAATAATGTCTGGTTTTCCATACTTAGTGACTATTGCCATTGCATCTTGATAACGTTGTTGCATGTTGCGGGGGCTTCCTTCAAATGACGAAGGTAGAATAACTGTTTTGCCAATAGGTATTCCCTTTTCAATTGATTTTTGTTGCAAATGTTCTTGAAGAACACAGTAGTCTTCTACTTTGAGGATTTTTTGATTTTGTCTTATGTAATTCAGGCGATTAGCTTCTATTTTAACATATGCATCTACTAAGTACTGTTGTGTTAGTTTTCCACCGTTTAAAATTGGATTAAAGTGATTGCGGACAGAGAGTTGAAAACTGTAGTATTGCAGTTGTGTTATTCTTCTAGTAGTACCTTGTTGTTGTAGGTTTTCATGCCAGCCTTGATCACCTCTTGGAAAGAAAAGCGGATATAGAAGAGCATCAAGGTTGCTGTGCAAAATGCTAATCCGCTGTGTTTTAGGAAGTAAAGGGTTGTTTTTGTCTGGGTGAAGATGAACTAATATATCCCTGTTAAAAGGAGGCTCTCCATCATCATTTTGGAAAACTACTGCGACCTCACTAATGCGTGGTTTGTTGTATCGCCGTGGATCTTGTCCACGTTCTTGTTTAATGGCCATGACAATAGAAGGCATTGAAGTTCCATATGTGATAGCCTTCTGTTCTTCTTCGGCTTCTACGTCTTTTAGCATGCGATATGCAGCTGCAAATGGATTGATTTGTTGTAAAAGTTGTGCAATTTGATGCATCATTTCAGTATTACACTTTTTGTTTTCGTGAACAGTCAGCCGTTGTTCTGTTGCTTCATTTGGATCCAAAATGTATAATTGAGCATATTTTGGAGTTTGGCCCATTTCTGGATGAAGTGTCCCTGTGCGGTGGTAAATTTGACCATGAATTTTAAAACAATACGGGCCAAATCCTGGCGGCGGTGCAATATTGGCTCCAAATGAAGCAAATGCATGTGAACTGTTGATGCTTCGGATATTGTCCATAAAATTTTTACTGTGTGGATGACTTCCTTTCATCAATTGCTCTAACAGATCTGAGTATTGAGGTATGGGCAACTGAATTGTCCCTTTTTGGCAGCATTGAGTGAACAGATTGTCTGCTGGTTTTTCATCGGTAAAATTGTGCGAGTTGCATTTGGAGCAGAGTGAATTCATCTTTCCACAGTAATGCTGAATAATTGTATTTTCATTATGTGTTCTGCTGGCTGTAAAAAGTTGAATATTGTGTTGAGTTTGGCTGAGATGGTAGATCATTCTTTTGTGATGAATTAGGCGATCATGTTGTTGTCTTTTTAGTTTGGAAGATGGGGATTCCTGTCTCCGTTGTTGGCTGTGGGCTTCTGCATCCTGAGCTTGTCTTGCAGCAGTTTGTTGTGGTGTCTCTTGTTTTCTACGTTGTGTGTGAGCTGTGGCATCTTGTGCTTGTCTGTCCACAGTTTGTTGAAGTGTCTCTTGTTTTCTACGTTGTGTGTGAGCTGTAGCATCTTGTGCTTGTCTGTCCACAGTTTGTTGAAGAGTCTCTTGTTTTCTACGTTGTGTGTGAGCTGTAGCATCTTGTGCTTGTCTGTCCACAGTTTGTTGAAGAGTCTCTTGTTTTCTACGTTGTGTGTGAGCTGTGGCATCTTGTGCTTGTCTGTCCACAGTTTGTTGAAGAGTCTCTTGTTTTCTACGTTGTGTGTGAGCTGTAGCATCCTGAGCTTGTCTGTCCACAGTTTGTTGAAGAGTCTCTTTTTTTTCTACGTTGTGTGTGAGCTGTAGCATCTTGTGCTTGTCTGTCCACAGTTTGTTGAAGAGTCTCATGTTTTCTACGTTGTGTGTGAGCTGTGGCATCTTTTGCTTGTCTGTCCACAGTTTGTTGAAGAGTCTCTTGTTTTCTACGTTGTGTGTGAGCTGTGGCATCTTGTGCTTGTCTGTCCATAGTTTGTTGAAGAGTCTCTTGTTTTCTAAGTTGTGTGTTAGCTGTGGCATCTTGTGCTTTTCTGTCCACAGTTTGTTGAAGAGTCTCTTTTTTTCGACGTTGTGTGTGAGCTTGAGCATCGTGGGCTTGTCTATCGGAAATTTGTTTAGGTGAGGCTTTGTGTCGACATAGTCTTTGAGAATTAGCTTCTCTGGCTTGTCTTTCAGTAGTTTGTTGAAGTGTCTCGATGTTGCGACGTTGTTGTCGCATTGATGCTGCTGCTATTTTTCTATCATGTTCGCTGGTGTATTTTCGCTTACGCCCCCTTGTAAGACAGAGCTCGTCAAGTATTCTTGAGTGAAGCTGTAAAAGGCAGACAGATAGACGAAATAATACAGTTAGACTGTTGAGTGAAGTAAAGGATTTTTTTGTTAGAGTACTGTGCATGAGAGAAGGTGTTGAGTTGACTTGTGAGAGCTATGTTGCACTGTGTTACTGAGCAGGTCTTTACAAATGTTGCTGAAAGTATGTTACTACATGGTTTACATTATGTGTGTGTTCCACGTGGAAAAACTGTAGGAGTGTGGGAGTGTTTATCGTTGTGTTGTGACCTTCTTTGTGGGCTACGATACAGCAAGGTATGTGATGGGTAGAAATCTGGATAGTTTTTTGCGTTGTTAGTTGCCTCCATTTGTAATGTAAGGCAGTTGATGTGACAGTACTTGTCCCGTTGCTAAGGGGGCGTTGGCTTATAGAGAATGCATTGGGGCATTAATTTATCTGCGCAGGCAGATGCAAACTGGAACCAATGGAGGCAAGACATGTTAGTGAGGTGGGATGATTTTGGTAGTTACTATGTGTATTTTGTGTGTGTCCATTCTCTTCTTCTTCTGACTTACCTCTTCATTTCTAATTTCTTGTGGTGTCTCCTGTTGTGTTGGAAGTGCGGGAGGTGATACTTCCAAGGCTTGTCTGTTGTCCTTTTTTTGAAGATTATCTTGGTGTAGCTGTTGTGTGTGAGCCGTACCCTCGTGGGTTATTGTGCAGGCAGTTTGTTTACGTGTGTCTTGTTCTGGAGGCTGTGTGCTAGCGTTGGCATCACATCGTTGTCTGTTGACCTCTTGTTCTATTTGCCTTTGTTTTTGACGTTGTAGTTGCCTTCTTTTTGCTGCAGCTGCTTTTCGTTCCTGGTCGGTGGTGTACTTGCGCTTCGGCCCCATTATAAGGCAATCAGTGTAAATCGTGCTAGACGTAATCTGAAAAAGACACGAAAATTGCAAGACATGGCAAATGATATGGTAGACTACAGGCAAGAAGTATGTATTCAGCAGCATGTTAGTTTTTTTTTTTTTATAGGATTTTGAGAAAGGTATGTAGCAGTGGTTATGAGGTAAAGTCTTGAATAATGATGGTTCATTTATTGCTTGTTGGTGTTCCGCTGTGCAGCACGCATCAGCGTGTTTGACAGCGGAAGATCATCGATCTGAATGGGCATGGAACCGGCATATACTGGTAACTATGGTAAACGATCAGGTAAGTATGCAAAGCGCAAAACTCTAGAAGTGTGGGAGTGTTTATCATTGTGTAGTGAGCTTCCTTTGGGGGCTACGATACAGCAAGGCATGAGATGGGTTGAAATCTCGTTACTTTTTAGAGGTGTTAATTGCTTCCATTTGTAATATAAGGCAGTTGATGTGACAGTACTTGTCCCATTGCTAAGAGGGCGTTGGCTTATAGAGAATGCATTGGGGCATTAATTTATCTGCGCAGGCAGATGCAAACTGGAGCCAATGGAGGCAAGACATGTTAGTGAGGGGGGATGATTTTGGTAGTTACTATGTGTATTTTGTGTGTGTCCATTCTCTTCTTCTTCTGACTTACCTCTTCATTTCTAATTTCTTGTGGTGTCTCCTGTTGTGGTGGAAGTGCGGGAGGTGATACTTCCAAGGCTTGTCTGTTGTCCTTTTTTTGAAGATTATCTTGGTGTAGCTGTTGTGTGTGAGCCGTACCCTCGTGGGTTATTGTGCAGGCAGTTTGTTTACGTGTGTCTTGTTCTGGAGGCTGTGTGCTAGCGTTGGCATCACATCGTTGTCTGTTGACCTCTTGTTCTATTTGCCTTTGTTTTTGACGTTGTAGTTGCCTTCTTTTTGCTGCAGCTGCTTTTCGTTCCTGGTCGGTGGTGTACTTGCGCTTCGGCCCCATTATAAGGCAATCAGTGTAAATCGTGCTAGACGTAATCTGAAAAAAACACGAAAATTGCAAGACATGGTAAATGATATGGTAGACTACAGGCAAGAAGTATGATTTTTGTTCAAGGTATTTAGCAGTGTGTGTGAGTTAAAGTTTTGAATAATGATGTTTCATTTTTTGCTCGATGGTCTTCGGCTGTGCAGCACGCATCAGCGTGTTTGACAGCGGGAGACCATCAATCTAAATGTGCAGGAAACTGTCGTAGACTGGTAACCATGGTACACAATGGAAAAACTATGCAAATTGCTTTGCTTATTTACCCAATGTGTACCATAGTTACCAGCGTACGCCGACTCCCGCACACGTGTACCGTGAGCCGGGGTAAGCTGGTAACCATAGTACACATTGGCTAACAAACCAAAATGCTTTCGATATGAAGAAAAGGAGAGATTCCAGCAACTCCAGGAGAAAGTAGAATTTTATTTAAAAATGGATTCTTTATTGATAATAAAAATATTCCATCCAAGCAAGACAAAAAATAGTGAGGCAAGACAGAGGAGTCGTTTCCTACGCGTTTCAACGTAGATAGGTTGGAATCATGGCATTCCATGATTAAGACCTATCTAGGTTGAAACGCGTAGGAAACGGCTCCTTTGTCTTGCCTCACTAAAAATCATTTTGTTTTGCTTTGATGAAATATTTTTATTATCAATAAATAATCCATTTTTAAAGAAAATTCTACTTTCTCCTGGAGTTGCTGGAATTTCTCCTTTTCTTCATGTGTTCTCACCCAGGTCCAGGGTGTTTCCGTGCACCAGAGGTAAAATTTGGGAGTGAAGAGGGGAGAGCTGAAGTTAGTTCGTTTTTGAAAATGCTTTCCATAGTTACAGGATTGTATACCATTGTTACCTGTGTAAGTCGTTAAGCTGCTAACCAGAGTGCAAATTGGCTAACTATGCAAATCGACCGTGGTGGTTTATTTTTTGCTTGTTGATCTCTTGCTGTGTAGCTGTGTGCACCCCCATGCTGCGCATTCCCCATCGTTCTCCATCCCCTATGCTGCGCACTCCCAAACGTGCTCCATCCCCCATGCTGCGAACTCCCCATCGTGCTCCATCCCCGATGCTGCGCACCCCCCATCATGCTCCATCCCCGATGCTGCACACCCCCCCATCGTGCTCCATCCCCCATGCTGCACCAGCATCAGCCTCTCTGCCCCCAGCGTCAGCTTCTCTGCCCCCAGCATCAGCCTCTCTCCTCCCAGCATCAGCCTCTCTCCTCCCAGCATCAGCCTCTCATCCTAGCATCAGCCTCTCTCCTCCCAGCATCAGCCTCTCCTCTCTGTCCCCAGCATCAGCCTCTCTCCTCCCAGCCTTCCCCAGCATCAGCCTCTCTCCTCCCAGCCTCCTTCCTCCCACCCTCCCCCAGCATCAGCCTCCCCCTCCCAGCCTCACCCAGCATCAGCCTCCCCCAGCATCAGCCTCTCTTCTCTCAACCTACCCCTCCCAGCCTTCCTCCTCCCAGCCTCCCTCAGCATCAGCCTCCCTCTCCCAGCCTCCCCAAGCATCAGCCTCCACCAGCATCAGCCTCTCTCCTTCCAGCCTCCCCCAGCATCAGCCTCCGCCAGCATCAGCCTCTCTCCTTCCAGCCTCCCCCAGCATCAGCCTCTCTACTTCCAGCCTCCCTCAGCATCAGCCTCCCCTTCCCAGCCTTCCCCAGCATCAGCTTTCCCTCCCAGCCTCCCTCAGCATCAGCCTTCCCTAGCATCAGCCTCTCTCCTCCCAGCCTCAGCCTCTCTCCTTCCAGCCTCCCCCAGCATCAGCCTCTCTCCTTCCAGCCTCCCTCAGCATCAGCCTCCCCTTCCCAGCCTTCCCCAGGATCAGCCTCTCTCCTCCCAGCCTCCCTCCTCCCAGCCTCCCTCAGCATCAGCCTCCCTCTCCCAGCCTCCCCAAGCATCAGCCTCCACCAGCATCAGCCTCTCTCCTTCCAGCCTCCCCCAGCATCAGCCTCCGCCAGCATCAGCCTCTCTCCTTCCAGCCTCCCCCAGCATCAGCCTCTCTCCTTCCAGCCTCCCTCAGCATCAGCCTCCCCTTCCCAGCCTTCCCCAGGATCAGCCTCTCTCCTCCCAGCCTCCCTCCTCCCAGCCTCCCTCAGCATCAGCCTCCCTCTCCCAGCCTCCCCAAGCATCAGCCTCCACCAGCATCAGCCTCTCTCCTTCCAGCCTCCCCCAGCATCAGCCTCCGCCAGCATCAGCCTCTCTCCTTCCAGCCTCCCCCAGCATCAGCCTCTCTCCTTCCAGCCTCCCTCAGCATCAGCCTCCCCTTCCCAGCCTTCCCCAGGATCAGCCTCTCTCCTCCCAGCCTCCTTCCTCCCAGCCTCCCCCTCCCAGCCTCCCTCAGCATCAGCCTTCCGCTCCCAGTCTCCCCCAGCATCAGCCTCCCCAAGCATCAGCCTCCACCAGCATCAGCCTCTCTCTTTCCAGCCTCCCCCAGCATCAGACTCTCTCCTTCCAGCCTCCCTCAGCATCAGCCTCCCTTTCCCAGCCTTCCCCAGGTTCAGCCTCTCTCCTCCCAGCCTCTTTCCTCCCAGCCTCCACCAGCATCAGCCTCTCTCCTTCCAGCCTCCCCCAGCATCAGCCTCCGCCAGCATCAGCCTCTCTCCTTCCAGCCTCCCCCAGCATCAGCCTCCCTCTCCCAGCCTTCCCCAGGATCAGCCTCTCTCCTCCCAGCCTCCGTCCTCCCAGCCTTCCCCAGCATCAGCTTTCCCCTCCCAGCCTCCCTCAGCATCAGCCTTCCCTAGCATCAGCCTCTCTCCTCCCAGCCTCAGCCTCTCCCCTTCCCAGCCTTCCCCAGGATCAGCCTCTCTCCTCCCAGCCTCCCTCCTCCCAGCCTCCCTCAGCATCAGCCTCCCTCTCCCAGCCTCCCCAAGCATCAGCCTCCACCAGCATCAGCCTCTCTCCTTCCAGCCTCCCCCAGCATCAGCCTCCGCCAGCATCAGCCTCTCTCCTTCCAGCCTCCCCCAGCATCAGCCTCTCTCCTTCCAGCCTCCCTCAGCATCAGCCTCCCCTTCCCAGCCTTCCCCAGGATCAGCCTCTCTCCTCCCAGCCTCCTTCCTCCCAGCCTCCCCCTCCCAGCCTCCCTCAGCATCAGCCTTCCGCTCCCAGTCTCCCCAAGCATCAGCCTCCCCAAGCATCAGCCTCCACCAGCATCAGCCTCTCTCTTTCCAGCCTCCCCCAGCATCAGACTCTCTCCTTCCAGCCTCCCTCAGCATCAGCCTCCCTTTCCCAGCCTTCCCCAGGATCAGCCTCTCTCCTCCCAGCCTCCTTCCTCCCAGCCTCCCCAAGCATCAGCCTCCACCAGCATCAGCCTCTCTCCTTCCAGCCTCCCCCAGCATCAGCTTCCGCCAGCATCAGCCTCTCTCCTTCCAGCCTCCCCCAGCATCAGCCTCCCTCTCCCAGCCTTCCCCAGGATCAGCCTCTCTCCTCCCAGCCGCCGTCCTCCCAGCCTTCCCCAGCATCAGCTTTCCCCTCCCAGCCTCCCTCAGCATCAGCCTTCCCTAGCATCAGCCTCTCTCCTCCCAGCCTCAGCCTCTCTCCTTCCAGCCTCCCCCAGCATCAGCCTCTCTCCTTCCAGCCTCCCTCAGCATCAGCCTCCCCTTCCCAGCCTTCCCCAGGATCAGCCTCTCTCCTCCCAGCCTCTCTCCTCCCAGCCTCCCTCAGCATCAGCCTCCCTCTCCCAGCCTCCCCAAGCATCAGCCTCCACCAGCATCAGCCTCTCTCCTTCCAGCCTCCCCCAGCATCAGCCTCCGCCAGCATCAGCCTCTCTCCTTCCAGCCTCCCCCAGCATCAGCCTCTCTCCTTCCAGCCTCCCTCAGCATCAGCCTCCCCTTCCCAGCCTTCCCCAGGATCAGCCTCTCTCCTCCCAGCCTCTCTCCTCCCAGCCTCCCTCAGCATCAGCCTCCCTCTCCCAGCCTCCCCAAGCATCAGCCTCCACCAGCATCAGCCTCTCTCCTTCCAGCCTCCCCCAGCATCAGCCTCTGCCAGCATCAGCCTCTCTCCTTCCAGCCTCCCCCAGCATCAGCCTCTCTCCTTCCAGCCTCCCTCAGCATCAGCCTCCCCTTCCCAGCCTTCCCCAGGATCAGCCTCTCTCCTCCCAGCCTCCCTCCTCCCAGCCTCCCTCAGCATCAGCCTCCCTCTCCCTGCCTCCCCAAGCATCAGCCTCCACCAGCATCAGCCTCTCTCCTTCCAGCCTCCCCCAGCATCAGCCTCCGCCAGCATCAGCCTCTCTCCTTCCAGCCTCCCCCAGCATCAGCCTCTCTCCTTCCAGCCTCCCTCAGCATCAGCCTCCCCTTCCCAGCCTTCCCCAGGATCAGCCTCTCTCCTCCCAGCCTCCTTCCTCCCAGCCTCCCCCTCCCAGCCTCCCTCAGCATCAGCCTTCCGCTCCCAGTCTCCCCCAGCATCAGCCTCCCCAAGCATCAGCCTCCACCAGCATCAGCCTCTCTCTTTCCAGCCTCCCCCAGCATCAGACTCTCTCCTTCCAGCCTCCCTCAGCATCAGCCTCCCCTTCCCAGCCTTCCCCAGGCTCAGCCTCTCTCCTCCCAGCCTCCTTCCTCCCAGCCTCCCCATCCCAGCCTCCTTCAGCATCAGCCTTCCCCTCTTCCCCATGATCAGCCTCTCTGCTCCCAGCCTCCTCCAGCACGCTGTGCTCCTCTGCCGACACTCACACACCCGATCGCATCCACTCACACACACCCGATCGCATCCACTCACACACACGATCGCATCCACTCACACACACCCGATCGCATCCACTCACACACACCCGATCGCATCCACTCACACACACCCGATCGCATCCACTCACACACACCCGATCGCATCCACTCACACACACAGACACTGACGATGTCGCACTTACGCGCTCATACTCACAACACCCGGAGATATCACATGCCTCTGGCCATGTGATCCTCCGTCAGGTCCTGGAAGGTCACAACAGGCTGAGAAGCAAGCGATATCCCAGGATGTTGTGAGTATGTGAATGCGATGTGAATGCGATGTGAATGTGATGTGAGGTGTGTGTGAGGTGTGTGTGAGAGTGAGTGTGATCTGATGTGTGTGTATGTTTGTGTGTGTGCGTGTGGATCTTCCGCCGCAGCAGGCAGCAGGACCTTGATGCGCTTGTAACCATGCGAGCATGGTTACCAACGTATCCACACCACTCCCGTGCGAGCGGGGGCCGGGGGAAGGGGGGGGAGGGAGTACAGTACTCACCTCCGTGACAGCGCTTGTAACCATGCGAGCATGGTTACCAACGTATCCACACCACTCCCGTGCGAGCGGGGGCCGGGGGAAGGGGGGGGGGGAGGGAGTACAGTACTCACCTCCGTGACAGCGCTTGTAACCATGCGAGCATGGTAAGCAACCAACGTATCCACACCACTCCCGTGCGAGCGGGGGCCGGGGGGGGGAGGGAGGGAGTACAGTACTCACCTCCGTGACAGCCGTGTCAGTTCGGGAAATGCGCGGGGGAGGGAGGGGGCGGAGCCAGAGCTAGCGTGCATTGCGTGAGGGGGGCGGGGCGTGGCGTGGCCGAATTGCCAATGCCTACAGGGTGCCGGGGCGAGAGGCCAATCTGTGGGGGGGGGCGGAGCCTGGGCGAGCGGCTGGCCAATCCGTGTGGGGGCGCAGCCTGGGCAAGCGGCCAATCCGTGTGGGGGGGCGGGGCCATGGCGAGCCCAGCGGCCAATCAGCTTTGTGTCACCGTAAGGACACAATTTCGGAGCATGACAGATAGACAGATAGACAGACAGACAGACAGACAGACAGACAGAATAAGGCAATTACATATATAGATATTGTCACGGCTGGGCGGTCGGGCAGACCCAGGAGGTGGATCCACTGGACCGAACTCGAAGATGGTGGTAGGGAGTCCGGCAGCTGAAGCACTGATGGGCAGCAGAACAGTCCGTGCAAGTGAAGACAGCGGAGGAGTCCCTGGGACCACGGAGTCACAGATGGTAGTCCTGGTGACGTAGCTCAGGTTCGGAAGCCGAGATGATATCAGGCGGGGTCCGGAACCTCAGGAGCGAGATGACGTGTCACCGCAGGGATCCGAGATGGTACGGACTGTCAGATGGCAGACGGACAGGGTGCGGGGTTCAGGATACGGCTGACTGGATGGCGAGGCAGGTACGGCTCTACAAAGAGAGATAGGTGAGTACAGGCACATAAACACCAGGAGACCTGACTCCTAGCTCAGGGAACACGAAGATCAGGCCCCGCCCCCTTGGACAATAACCCCTTTTATACCCAGTACCTGTTCAACCTCATTTCCTGTTAGTGGACGCTGGCCCTTTAAGAAAGGGTCAGTGACCGCGCGCGCGCCCTAACGCGCATGCGCGCCGCCCGGGTGCCAGAAGCCAGGGAAGGAGGCTGAGAGGAGGACGCAGGAGAGCCGGCCAGGTCCTGGGAAGCCGTCGGGCGCCGGGATCGGGGACCAGGGGGCCTGGGACGGACGGAATCCGGGGGCTGAGGAGCGGGCAGCGTGGCAGGTGAGCCGGGGAGCGGGGGTGAGGACCCGGGGAGCGTGACAGTACCCCCCCCCCCCACGCCCCCCACCCCGCAACCGGGACATGAAGGCACAGACCAGAGGAGTGCCCACGTTCTCCCTGGGCTCCCAAGACCTATCCTCAGGACCATACCCTTCCCAGTCCACCAGGAAGAACTGCCGACCTCGTACGGTCTTCATGGCCACGATATCCCTTACCGCATAGATGTCGTCATCGGCAATAGGTGGAGGGGCCGGACCGGCAGCATCGGAGAAGGGACCAAGGATAACCGGCTTGAGCAGGGAGACGTGGAATGAGTTGGGTATCCTCATCGTGGCCGGGAGCTGTAGTTTGTAGGAAACCTCATTGATCTTGTTGAGGACTTTAAACGGCCCAATGTAGCGAGGACCCAGCTTGTATGATGGTATCTTCAGGCGGACGTACTGGGAAGCAAGCCAGACGAGGTCTCCAGGAGAGAAACACGGAGGGTCCAGACGTCTCTTGTCGGCGTGTCTTTTCATCCGCAGGGAAGCACGCCCAAGGGACGATTTGACAGAGTCCCAAATGTTTGCAAAGTCACGGGCTACTGTATCTGCAGCAGGGACATCCGAAGAGGGGGATACAGGCAATGGGATGGAAGGCTGAAGCCCGTAAACAACATGGAAGGGAGAGCTGGAGGACGACTCACTGAAGTGGTGGTTGTGGGAGAATTCAGCCCAAGGTAGAAGGGCGGACCAGTCGTCATGATGGGCATTGACGTAGTGATGTAAGAAAGAGGTCAAGATTTGATTGACCCTCTCTACCTGGCCATTAGACTGAGGATGGTATGCAGATGAAAAGTCCAGAGTCACTCCCAGATGGTTACAGAGAGCCCTCCAGAAGCGGGAAGTGAACTGAGTTCCTCTGTCTGATACGATGTGTAATGGAAAGCCATGCAAGCGGAAGATGTGTTGTATATAGGCGTCCGCGAGTTCCTGAGCAGAGGGCAGTCCAGCCATAGGGACGAAATGGGCCATTTTAGAGAACCGATCCACCACGACCCATATGACTGTGTGTCCGGATGACAACGGCAAGTCCGTAATAAAGTCCATAGCTATGTGTTGCCACGGAACTGAGGGTATCGGTAGAGGCAGAAGACGGCCATAGGGCAGGTGTTTGGGCGTCTTGTTCCTGGCACAAGAGGAGCAGGCAGAGACAAAGGCGGCGACGTCAGTGCGAAGGGATGGCCACCAGTAATGGCGTACAATCGCACCCCATGTTCTCTTCTGGCCTGCATGGCCGGCTGTTTTTGAGGCATGACCCCAGTGTAACACTTTTAGCCTGTCGGTCTCCGAGACATAGGTCTTCCCAGGTGGTATTTGGGCCAGAGTAACGGGAGCCACCGGAACAATCTTGCTAGGAGGGATGATAGGTTGGGTAGTCTCTTCCTCCTGCTCCATGGGCATGAGGGACCTAGACAAGGCATCGGCGCGTACATTCTTGTCCGCGGGTCGGAAGTGGAGCTGGAAGTCAAACCTGGCAAAGAATAAGGACCACCTGGCTTGCCGTGGGTTCAGTCGCTGAGCGGACCGCAGGTATTCCAGGTTCTTGTGGTCCGTGTAGATGGTCACGGGGTACACTGCTCCTTCCAGGAGGTAGCGCCACTCCTCCAGAGCTAGTTTGACCGCCAATAATTCTCGGTCACCGATGGTGTAATTCCGTTCAGGTGCTGAGAAGCTCTTAGAAAAGAAACCGCAAGTCACCATCTTCCCGGAGGAGGATTTTTGCATGAGCACTGCTCCGGCTCCTGAGGAGGAGGCATCCACCTCCAAGGTGAACTGGCGGTTTAACTCCGGTCGGTGGAGTACAGGAGAGGAGGCGAAAGCTCGCTTCAAAGAGCAAAACGCGGCGTCGGCCGCAGGTGACCAGTCCTTTGGTTTAGCCTCCTTTTTGGTCAAAGCGGAGAGAGGAGCAGTCAGGGCGGAGAAGTGCGGGATAAACTGGCGGTAGTAGTTGGCGAATCCCAGGAACCGTTGGATTGCCTTCAGTCCAGAAGGAGGAGGCCAGTTGAGTATGGAGGAGACCTTCTTTGGATCCATCTGCAACCCAGTACCCGAGATGATGCATCCCAGGAAAGGGAGAGAAGACTGCTCAAAGACGCACTTCTCATATTTGGCGTAGAGACGATTCTCTCTCAGTCTTTGTAGAACCAGCTTTACGTTCTCTCTGTGGGTCTGGAGGTCCGGAGAGAAGACAAGGATGTCATCCAGATACACTACTACACAGAGGTAGAGGAGGTCCCGGAAAATGTCGTTCACCAGTTCTTGGAATACGGCAGGAGCGTTACACAGACCGAAGGGCATCACGCAGTATTCGTAGTGCCCGTCGCGAGTATTAAATGCGGTCTTCCATTCGTCCCCAGAGCGGATACGAACTAGGTTGTAGGCACCCCGAAGATCCAGTTTGGTGAACACACGGGCTCCTCTGAGCCGGTCGAACAATTCGGGGATGAGCGGTAGGGGGTACTTGTTTTTTATGGTGATCTGATTCAAGCCCCGGTAGTCAATGCATGGGCGAAGGTCACCCTCTTTCTTCTTAACGAAGAAGAAGCCTGCTCCCGCAGGAGAGGAGGATCTCCGGATGAATCCCTTTGCCAGGCTTTCCGTGATGTATGTGGACATGGCCCTGGTTTCAGCTGGAGACAACGGATATATCCGTCCTCGAGGTGGTGTTGTTCCTGGGAGCAGGTCGATGGCGCAATCGTAGGGACGGTGTGGCGGAAGTACCTCAGACTCCTTCTTGTCAAAAACGTCCGCGAAGGACCAATAGGC
Source organism: Anomaloglossus baeobatrachus (assembly GCF_048569485.1). Lineage (NCBI taxonomy): Eukaryota > Metazoa > Chordata > Amphibia > Anura > Aromobatidae > Anomaloglossus > Anomaloglossus baeobatrachus. The sequence continues at coordinate 35,287 of NW_027442571.1, forward strand.
CGAGGGCAGTTCCGGTAGGTTCTCTGGAGCCGGGGGACGTCGGATTGGTTGTAGGGACTTTAGACATCTCTCATGACAGGCAGAGCCCCAACGAGTGATTTCGCCAGTACCCCAGCTGACCGATGGTTCGTGTGTCCGCAACCAAGGAAGTCCCAGCAGGATTTGATGGGACATGTGTGGAAGGACGTAGAGAGCGATGTTCTCGGTGTGCAGAGCACCTATACGCAATTCCACCAGCTTGGTGATCCAGGAGATGGTATCAGAGAGGGGTCTCCCATCCACCGAGGCAATCACTAGGGGCTTATCGAGTGGAGTAACAGGCAGCTGGTACTTGTCCACCGTGGCCTGCTGGATAAAATTGCCTGCTGCTCCGGAGTCGAGGTATGCCTCAGCCGTGAAGCGCGTCTCTCCTGTTGACACTTGTACCGTCCACATAACTGGGTCTGAGAGAGTCCCAGCACCTAGGGTGGCCTCTCCTACCAACCCTAGGCTTTGGAGTTTCCCGGCCTTTCTGGACAGGAGCGTAAGAGATGAGTGCCCTCTCCGCAGTAAAAGCAGAGGCCTTTGGCGAGCCGCTCTGCTCTACGTTGGTCAGACTGTCGTACTCGGTCAACCTGCATGGGCTCGTGGACAGGAATCCCAGCCGTTGATGAGTGAGGCACAGAGGACTTCTGTGGAGGAGGGGAGTGCCGTACTGCACGTCTCTCACGATACAGCTCTTTGGAGCGTTCCTGGAAACGAATGTCCACTCGAGTGGCTAGGGCAATCAGGGCATCTAGGGTGGAGGGCACGTCACGACCCGCCAACTCATCCTTGATGCGACTCGAGAGTCCTTCCCAGAAGGCGGCTGTCAGGGCCTCATTATTCCACCCGAGTTCAGAAGCCAAAGTACGGAAACGGATGGCATATTGGCCCACCGTCAGTGTTCCTTGACGTAGGCGGAGGAGGGATGAAGCAGACGCAGAGGCGCGTCCCGGCTCGTCGAAGGTGCTGCGAAAGGCCTGCAGGAACTCTTGAAGGTTCTTGGTCATGGGGTCCTCCTTCTCCCACAAGGGGTTCATCCACGCCAGCGCCTCGCCCTCCAGATGAGACATTATAAAGGCGACCTTGGCTTGGTCAGAGGCGAACAGATGTGGCAGCTGCGTGAAATGAAGGGAACACTGGTTTATGAAGCCCCTGCAGGTCTTGGGATCTCCAGCATAACGAGGTGGTGACGCCAAACGGAGACGGGAAGCATCTGAAGAGGCTGCCACTGGTGCGGGAGCCATGGCTTGCCTAGCTGGGGACCTGGGTGCCGCAGGCGTCATTGATGCTTGTAACGTGTACAGGCGGGTGTCCACGGAGGTCATAAATTGCAACATGCGGGTCTGGACTTCATGCTGACGTTGGAGTTCCTCTTGCAAGGCCGCTAGTGCTGCAGCGGGATCCATGGCCTGATCTTACTGTCACGGCTGGGCGGTCGGGCAGACCCAGGAGGTGGATCCACTGGACCGAACTCGAAGATGGTGGTAGGGAGTCCGGCAGCTGAAGCACTGATGGGCAGCAGAACAGTCCGTGCAAGTGAAGACAGCGGAGGAGTCCCTGGGACCACGGAGTCACAGATGGTAGTCCTGGTGACGTAGCTCAGGTTCGGAAGCCGAGATGATATCAGGCGGGGTCCGGAACCTCAGGAGCGAGATGACGTGTCACCGCAGGGATCCGAGATGGTACGGACTGTCAGATGGCAGACGGACAGGGTGCGGGGTTCAGGATACGGCTGACTGGATGGCGAGGCAGGTACGGCTCTACAAAGAGAGATAGGTGAGTACAGGCACATAAACACCAGGAGACCTGACTCCTAGCTCAGGGAACACGAAGATCAGGCCCCGCCCCCTTGGACAATAACCCCTTTTATACCCAGTACCTGTTCAACCTCATTTCCTGTTAGTGGACGCTGGCCCTTTAAGAAAGGGTCAGTGACCGCGCGCGCGCCCTAACGCGCATGCGCGCCGCCCGGGTGCCAGAAGCCAGGGAAGGAGGCTGAGAGGAGGACGCAGGAGAGCCGGCCAGGTCCTGGGAAGCCGTCGGGCGCCGGGATCGGGGACCAGGGGGCCTGGGACGGACGGAATCCGGGGGCTGAGGAGCGGGCAGCGTGGCAGGTGAGCCGGGGAGCGGGGGTGAGGACCCGGGGAGCGTGACAGATATATAACGATTGAGAGGATTTGGCATTTACGTTTGATGTTTTGAACCTGAGTTACCTGAGTGGTCTTATAATGGCTGTTAGTACATAGATCTGCATTTAGTCCTGTTTCTATAGTGATGAGATATAATATTTACTACAAAATTTTACTATCATTTTCTCACTATTATATGTGAGATTCAAGTGTTGAGTCCTTGGGTATGGTCCCATTAATTTATTGGCCTCCCTTCCAACACTCTTGCACCCCTCCAATTTATCCTAAACTCTGCGGCCCGCTTAATCCACCTCTCCCCTCGCTACTCCCCAGCCTCGCCACTCTGCCAATCCCTTCACTGGCTTCCCATCGCCCAACGACTTCAGTTCAAAACATTAACCATGACATACAAAGCCATGCACAACCGGTCTCCTCCCTACTTCTGTGACCTAGTCTCCCGGTACCTACCTGCACGCAACCTCAGATCCTTACAAGATCTCCTTCTCTGCTCCTCTCTTATCTCCTCTTCCCACAATCGCGTACAAGATTTCTCCCGTGCATCCCCCATACTCTGGAACGCTCTACCTCAGCACATCAGACTCTCCACTACCGTGGAAAGCTTCAAGAGGAACCTCAAGACGTACCTCTTCCAACAAGCCTACAACCTACAATAGCCCTCAGTCCAGTACACCACTGCGCAACCAGCTCTGTCCTCACCTATTGTACCATCACCCATTCCCTGTAGACTGTGAGCCCTCGCGGGCAGGGTCCTCTCTCCTCCTATACCAGTCTGTCTTGTACTGTTAATGATTGTTGTACAAATACCCTCTCTCACTTGTAAAGCACCATGGAATAAATGGCGCTATAATAATAAATAATAATAATAATAATTAATGATGCGGATACCAGCATTTGTGAACATGCAGGTCCATACCGATGAATTTTGAATGCACAAGCACACTTTATTAGTCAGCCCACAGGTCCAATGAAGGTCTGCACTGACGCAATTCCGGAACTATATATATATATATATATATATAGATATATATATAGATTGTGAGATACCGAGGGGAGAAGTACTAGAGAACAGGTATGTTTCCCATCGGTTCATTTCATATGTCTCCATGTACTGACTGTGGAGCAGTCAGCCCATGCAAATGGGCTGGGAAAAGCTCGGAAAGTTATATCTGGCTCAGCAATAAGTTAGTCACTGAAGCCTGTTTATTTCAGTGTAATTTTGGTTTCGGTTTTTCCTGGACTAATCAGTAGGAATGGCAGTGGGACTGGTTGCTCCCTTCTCCACATTCAATCCAGGTTTTGATTCCTCACTGGATCAGCTGAAATAATCAGGAGGCATTCAGAACAAGGAGACTGCTGAGGAGAGCAGTACAGGCTCATGGCTGCTGGTGCTGAGACTCCATACCTCAGCTTGCTGTGCTGAGGAACCGACACAGTAAGAGAATACTGTTTTGTTTGTTACATAGGTTTATTTTGTAGTTACCATTCTGTTGTTAGTTAGTGGCCAGACGGCCTTAAACATTTATTTTCCTGTTTTTGCATGTGTAACACTGAGAGATAAGTGTACACAATAAAACATTGCAGTGGCCGTATCTGTATGGAACCTGCCAGTCTGCCGCTGTCATCTATGAATCCATAGCCACTTTCTTGGACCAAAGCAAAGATCCCAGCTGAGCTATATCCCCTGTCTCACAAATGGTGGAGAATGCGGGCATTAGTGGCTATTGGACTGTAACTACAGATAAACCATTCTATGGGCATTGGCTCTTGTTAATGTCCTGGCTGAAAGCTCCTGTGCTGCTGAAGAGCCAAGAGACCAGCAATATGGAGGAGCTGCTGAATCAGTTGGTGCAGGCCAAAATTAACCAACAACAGACCAATACTTACCTCCAGAAGGCGCTGGAGTAGCAGCACCAAATGCAACAAGAGCAGTTAAATGCAATAAAAAAGTCCTTGGTTCGGCAGCCGCGAGACGCGGAGGACTGTGCACAAGGCTCTGCCAGTGCGCAGAAAGCCGTACAAAAGACTTTACTTAAAATGACTACTGATGATGATGTGGAAGCATGTCTGGCAGTGTTTGAACGTATTGCAGAACGTGAGCGCCTACCGGTGGACAAATGGGCTGAAGTGGTCGCTCCATTCCTGATCGGAGATCCGCAAAAAGCATATTATGATCTAAGTGGAGCTGATGCTATGGACTATATTAAACTAAAAGGTGAAATCCTGGCAAGGCTGGGAGTAAACACATATGTACGGGCACAGAGGGTACATCTATGGACTTTTGTGGCACATCACCCAGCTCGTTCACAAATGCATGACCTCATCCATCTGGTGAATAAATGGCTGCAACCAGAAACTTTGGCGCCCACACAGATGGTGGAACGTGTTGTCCTAGACAAGTACCTGCGATCCTTACCGGCTAAGATCCAAAGGTGGGTCGGACAGGGTGACCCAACTAGCGCTGACCAGTTGGTGAAAATGGTCGAGCGTTACAGCACTTCTGAAAGCCTACTCCAGGGGATGCTTTCGCTTTGCTGGGGTTCTAGGAAATCGCCTGAAAGTCCTGCTAAAACTACTCCTTTTCAAAAGAAGAGAATGTTGCAACTAGGGGTAGCAGGTCCACAAAGGACTATGTTAGCGGTGTAATTTCTCAGCAACTCAACAGGCCCAGACTGAGGTCCCCAACTGGGAAACAAGGGCCTATTCAGTGTTGGTGATGTCGTGGGCTCAGCCACGTAGCTGCTAACTGCCCATTAACTACAGAGCCGATGGACTGTAACACTACAAGGTGTCTGTCATTATATGTTTAGTCTGTGCTGTGGAGATCCTCACGGGAAATGAAAAACATGTGTGTTGCATTGAGGTCAACGGCTATAGTGTGAATGCCATCTTAGACTCTGACAGTCAAGTAACCTTGGTACATGCTAGCTTGGTGGACCCTGGAGCAATAACAGATTCAACTGTGGGCATTAGTTCCATACATGGCGAGGCTAAAAAACTACCCCACAGCCTGGGTAACTCTTGCCACACTCTTGGGGGCCAAAAGACATCAGGCGGTGATCGTAAAGACTATGTTGCATAGTGTAATCCTGGGGAGAGACTTTCCCTTATTCTGGGACTTGTGCAACATTAAAAATTGCGTGAACACCCCGGTTGAAGAAAAACTGGTGAACGATACCCTGGGGCTTGCCCCTGAGCCACTGGAGCAAGATGATGGGGGACCCAGCACAGGGGTAGCTCCAGAATCTGTACACTCTCCTCTGGCTGTGTTTGCAGGCGAGGCGGACACGCTAGAGGATGGTATAGAGATGCCAGGTCTTGAGGTGGCCCGTGATAATTTCGGGACCGCTCAACACCAAGATCCTACTTTAACAAGGGCATGGGAAAATGTGAAGGTCTCTGAGGGAAACCCAGGGAAACCCAGGGGCTCAAAATGAGTTTCCACATGTGGCAGTGCAACAGGGCATGCTGTACCACATTGAAAAGATGCGAGGAGTGGTGGTGGAACAGCTAGTGGTACCAAAATCTTTTCGTCAGGTGGTTTTAGACCTGGCACATAAACATCCTTGGGGGGGCCACCTGGCTGGAGAAAAGACAAAATACCGTATTCTGCAACGTTTCTTTTGGCTGGGTCAGGTGGGAGATGTAACTCAGTACTGTCAGTCCTGTCCTACATGCCAGTTGACTGCACCTATGACACATTTTAGAAGCCCCTTTGTACCCTTGCCAATAATAGAGGTCCCCTTTGAGAGGATAGAGGGGAGCCAGCACGATCTGAAATTGGCATGCATCATATAAAAAGTGAAAATTCACAGATTTATTCCAACTGTACTACAATAAAAAAATGAGATTTTTAGCAAATAATTGATCAATTTTTTGAGCCACCCCTGCCAACGTCACGGCAAATCTCAATAGGGGGGTCCTACTCTACATTCTGTATTTCATGTGCCATGCGGCCTCCTAGATAAAGTTAAAAGCAGAACCATAATAGAGCACACATACCTGTAACCTGTATATAACCGCTTCTATGTTGCAAAAAAGGCACTTGTGGATAGAGACCAGCCCAGGTCCCAGCATGTGGAGCAAGCTCTACACCATACCAGGACTATATCAGAACTGATCCTCCCAGTGCCAAACAGCAACCATTGATAAAGGCGGACCAGATCCAAGATGGTGCTTAATTAGCATTGCCTGTGGAAAGGGGTGAGGTAACTGAATCTGAACAGCTACCAACAGGAGGAATACATAGCAAACCAAAATCAGGCGTGCATGGCATGGTGGTGACCGGCCACCAGAATTTGTAGCATAACTACGACCAAACAGAGAGAGAGGGGAGCCAGCACGATCTGAAATTGGCATGCATCATATAAAAAGTGAAAATTCACAGATTTATTCCAACTGTACTACAATAAAAAAAATGAGATTTTTAGCAAATAATTGATCAATTTTTTGAGCCACCCCTGCCAACGTCACGGCAAATCTCAATAGGGGGGTCCTACTCTACATTCTGTATTTCATGTGCCATGCGGCCTCCTAGATAAAGTTAAAAGCAGAACCATAATAGAGCACACATACCTGTAACCTGTATATAACCGCTTCTATGTTGCAAAAAAGGCACTTGTGGATAGAGACCAGCCCAGGTCCCAGCATGTGGAGCAAGCTCTACACCATACCAGGACTATATCAGAACTGATCCTCCCAGTGCCAAACAGCAACCATTGATAAAGGCGGACCAGATCCAAGATGGTGCTTAATTAGCATTGCCTGTGGAAAGGGGTGAGGTAACTGAATCTGAACAGCTACCAACAGGAGGAATACATAGCAAACCAAAATCAGGCGTGCATGGCATGGTGGTGACCGGCCACCAGAATTTGTAGCATAACTACGACCAAACAGAGAGAGAGGGGAGCCAGCACGATCTGAAATTGGCATGCATCATATAAAAAGTGAAAATTCACAGATTTATTCCAACTGTACTACAATAAAAAAATGAGATTTTTAGCAAATAATTGATCAATTTTTTGAGCCACCCCTGCCAACGTCACGGCAAATCTCAATAGGGGGGTCCTACTCTACATTCTGTATTTCATGTGCCATGCGGCCTCCTAGATAAAGTTAAAAGCAGAACCATAATAGAGCACACATACCTGTAACCTGTATATAACCGCTTCTATGTTGCAAAATTTTCTCTGTTTTGACCGTAGTTATGCTACAAATCTGGTGTCTGACCAACACCATACCATGCACGCCTGATTTTGGTTTGCAATATATTCCTCCTGTTGGTAGCTGTTCAGACTCAGTTACCTCACCCCTTTCCACAGGCAATGCTAATTAAGCACCATTCTTGGATCTGGTCCGCCTTTATCAATGGTTGCTGTTTGGCACTGGGAGGATCAGTTGTGATATAGTCCTGGTATGTGTAGAGCTTGCTCCACATGCTGGGACCTGGGCTGGTCTCTATCCACAAGTGCCTTTTTTGCAACATGGAAGCGGCTATATACAGGTTGCAGGTATGTGTGCTCCATTATGGTTCTGCTTTTAACTTTATCTAGGAGGCCGCATGGCACATGAAATACAGAATGTAGAGTAGGACCCCCCTATTGAGATTTGCCGTGACGTTGGCAGGGGTGGCTCAAAAAATTGATCAATTATTTGCTAAAAATCTCATTTTTTTATTATAGTACAGTTGGAATAAATTTGTGAATTTTCACTTTTTATATGATGCATGCCAATTTCAGATCGTGCTGGTTCCCCTTTTTTTTCTCTTTTTTTTCTCTTTTTTTTCTCTGTTTTGACCGTAGTTATGCTACAAATCTGGTGTCTGACCAACACCATACCATGCACGCCTGATTTTGGTTTGCAATATATTCCTCCTGTTTGTAGCTGTTCAGACTCAGTTACCTCACCCCTTTCCACAGGCAATGCTAATTAAGCACCATTCTTGGATCTGGTCCGCCTTTATCAATGGTTGCTGTTTGGCACTGGGAGGATCAGTTGTGATATAGTCCTGGTATGTGTAGAGCTTGCTCCACATGCTGGGACCTGGGCTGGTCTCTATCCACAAGTGCCTTTTTTGCAACATGGAAGCGGCTATATACAGGTTGCAGGTATGTGTGCTCCATTATGGTTCTGCTTTTAACTTTATCTAGGAGGCCGCATGGCACATGAAATACAGAATGTAGAGTAGGACCCCCCTATTGAGATTTTCCGTGACGTTGGCAGGGGTGGCTCAAAAAATTGATCAATTATTTGCTAAAAATCTCATTTTTTTTATTATAGTACAGTTGGAATAAATTTGTGAATTTTCACTTTTTATATGATGCATGCCAATTTCAGATCGTGCTGGTTCCCCTTTTTTTTCTCTGTTTTGACCGTAGTTATGCTACAAATCTGGTGTCTGACCAACACCATACCATGCACGCCTGATTTTGGTTTGCAATATATTCCTCCTGTTGGTAGCTGTTCAGACTCAGTTACCTCACCCCTTTCCACAGGCAATGCTAATTAAGCACCATTCTTGGATCTGGTCCGCCTTTATCAATGGTTGCTGTTTGGCACTGGGAGGATCAGTTGTGATATAGTCCTGGTATGTGTAGAGCTTGCTCCACATGCTGGGACCTGGGCTGGTCTCTATCCACAAGTGCCTTTTTTGCAACATGGAAGCGGCTATATACAGGTTGCAGGTATGTGTGCTCCATTATGGTTCTGCTTTTAACTTTATCTAGGAGGCCGCATGGCACATGAAATACAGAATGTAGAGTAGGACCCCCCTATTGAGATTTGCCGTGACGTTGGCAGGGGTGGCTCAAAAAATTGATCAATTATTTGCTAAAAATCTCATTTTTTTATTATAGTACAGTTGGAATAAATTTGTGAATTTTCACTTTTTATATGATGCATGCCAATTTCAGATCGTGCTGGTTCCCCTTTTTTTTCTCTGTTTTGACCGTAGTTATGCTACAAATCTGGTGTCTGACCAACACCATACCATGCACGCCTGATTTTGGTTTGCAATATATTCCTCCTGTTGGTAGCTGTTCAGACTCAGTTACCTCACCCCTTTCCACAGGCAATGCTAATTAAGCACCATTCTTGGATCTGGTCCGCCTTTATCAATGGTTGCTGTTTGGCACTGGGAGGATCAGTTGTGATATAGTCCTGGTATGTGTAGAGCTTGCTCCACATGCTGGGACCTGGGCTGGTCTCTATCCACAAGTGCCTTTTTTGCAACATGGAAGCGGCTATATACAGGTTGCAGGTATGTGTGCTCCATTATGGTTCTGCTTTTAACTTTATCTAGGAGGCCGCATGGCACATGAAATACAGAATGTAGAGTAGGACCCCCCTATTGAGATTTGCCGTGACGTTGGCAGGGGTGGCTCAAAAAATTGATCAATTATTTGCTAAAAATCTCATTTTTTTATTATAGTACAGTTGGAATAAATTTGTGAATTTTCACTTTTTATATGATGCATGCCAATTTCAGATTGTGCTGGTTCCCCTTTTTTTTTCTTTGAGAGGATAGCAATGGATTTAGTCAGTCCAATAGTTAAATCTGCCAGGGGTCATCAATACATTTTGGTGGTACTGGATTACGCCACCCGTTATCCGGAGGCTGTACCCTTACGGAATGCCAATGCAAAAGCAATTTCAAAGGAGCTTTTAACATGTTTTCTCGCACAGGCATTCCAAAAGAGATACTTATGGATCAGGGGACCCCCTTTATGTCTCCTATACTCAAAGAACTATGTAAATTACTAAAAATCTCCCACCTGCGTACCTCAGTGTATCACCCTCAAACTGACGGTCTGGTCGAGCGCTTTAATAAAACCCTAAAGAGGATATTGAAAAGGGTGGTGGATAAGGACGTAAGGGATTGGGATGCTCTCCTGCTATATCTCTTGTTCGCCATACGAGAGGTACCCCAATCCTCCACAGGCTTTTCACCTTTTGAATTGGTCTATGGGCGGTGTCCCAGAGGACTGTTGGATATTGCCAAGGAGACTTGAGAGCAAGAGGTGACTCCTTACCGCAGTGTAGTTGAACATATAACAATCATGCAGGACAGAATTGCGGCAGTTATGCCAATAGTCAAAGAATGTTTGGAGCGCGCCCAACGCGCCCAAAGCAGGGTGTACAACCGGGCGGCTAAAACACGAGTTTTTCAACCTGGGGAGAGGGTGTTAGTGTTGGTACCTACTGTAGAAAATAATTTCTTGCAAAATGGCAGGGGGCATACGAGGTGCTGTAAAAAATAAGTGAAGTGAATTATAAGGTACACCAACCAGACAAGAGAAAACCCCAACAAATCTACCACATAAACTTGCTTAAGTTCCTGGTGGGACAGAGAGAGTCTGGTAGCAGAGACTACCCTTGATAGTGGGCCTCGAGTGGCATCAACATCTGAGGTAAGTGACCCCCAGATAGTACCACCAGAGGTGGCTATTGCAGACACGCTATCCAAGACCCAAATACAAGAAACCAAGGCGTTCATACAGATAAAACGCAGATATTTTTACAGAACTACCCGGCCGTACTCACCTAATTAAACATGAGATTGTCACCGACCCTCAGACACGAGTACGGTTAAAACCATATCGAATTCCATTGCCCAGGAAGTAAAGAAAATGCTGGCGCTCGGGGTTATTGCGGAGTCCCGGAGTGAGTGGGCTAGTCCTATCGTACTGGTGCCCAAGCCCGATGGGTCTATCTGGTTTTGTAATGATTTTCGCAAGTTAAATGAGGTATCGAAATTCGATGCCTACCCCATGCCAAGAGTTGATGAACTTATAGAGAGACTAGGTTCAGCCAGATACATATCCACTATTGACTTAACAAAAGGTTATTGGCAGATTCCCCTCACTAACTCGGCCAAAGGGAAAACTGCCTTTGTTACGCCACAGGGACTGTTCCAGTACCGGGATATGCCATTTGGGTTGCATGGAGCCCCAGCCACCTTCCAACGACTAATGGATATCATCCTAAAGCCCCCTGTCCAGTATGCATCCGCATATTTGGACGATATCATTATCTTTAGTGATAACTGGGAAACTCATTTGCCAAAAGGTACAAGCTGTCTTGGACTCTCTAAGGGCTGCCAGGTTGACTGCCAATCCCAAGAAGTGTACATTGGGGTTGGAAGAAGCTCGCTATCTGGGATACATCATTGGTAGGGGAGTTATAAAACCTAAGGCTAAAAAAGTGGACGCCATTCAGAATTGGCCACAACCGGTCACCAAAAGACAGGTCAGAGCCTTTTTGAGCATCATTGGCTATTACCAGCAGTTCATCAAAAATTTTGCTACTATCGCAGCCACACTCACAGATCTTACCAAGGGGTCAACCTCTGTCTCAATAAAGTGGAACGCAGAAGCAGAGAACGTCTTTCAAGGGTTGAAAAAGGCTTTATGTGACCAACCAGTGTTGGTTACCCCAAACTTTAAACGGGAGTTTATTGTTCAAACACATGCCTCTGGTGGGCCAACTAAGCAGAAAACTTAAGGAGGCAGAAAAAAAATACAGTGTGGTTGAGCGACAAGCCTTAGCTGTGAAGTGGGCCCTGGAAACCCTGCGCTATTATTTACTAGGACGCCGATTTAGCCTAGTGACTAGAGTTGAGCGCGGTTCGCGGTTCGAGGTTCTCCAGTTCGCGGCTCGAGTGATTTTGGGGGCTGTTCTAGATCGAACTAGAACTCGAGCTTTTTGCTAAAGCTCGATAGTTCTAGATACGTTCGAGAACGGTTTTAGCAGCAAAAAGACAAGCTAATTACTAGCTGGCTTTCCGCTGTAATAGTGTAAGTCACTTTGTGACTCACACTATTATGAAATTTCAGCGTATAGTGTGCGGGAACAGCGCATTCAGATCACTGCTGTTTGGATAATGGTTTTTTTTTCCTTGTCTTCCTTCCCTAAGCGCGCGCGTGTAGTGGGGCGGGCCAGAATGTCAGCCAATCCCAGACACACACAGCTAAGTGGACTTTTAGCCAGAGAAGCAACGGCATGTGTGATAGGATGTCCATGTCACATGTCCATGCATTATAAAAACGGACATTTTCCTCCAGCACGCCATTATCTGCCTTCTGCGTCTTGGTGTCAGTCACCGCTGGCGTAGCTCCTGTCTTCGATACTGCTGTGTACGCTCTATACACAGCGCTATACAGAATAGGGATAGAAATTTCTATTAGTCCTTTTAAGGGCTAATACCGGCAGGGTCAGAGCCATAGGTGACAGTCAGGTTACGTGAAAACAGATTTTAACAGCTACACAAGATGACAGCGTCTGTGTAGCTAAGGTCAGGGATTTCCTCGCTGCATTTCCCCATTAGGAGGGATAGAAAGGGAGGCTTCCTTTCCTCTACCCAGACCCACAACCCTGCCACTGTACCCTCCTGCCCTTTGCACACTCAAGCTCATTGTTACTAAGCCATTATACTAGCAAACACTGAGTAAACTTAGTGGCATCCTAAAAGTGGCTGTTGCACTTCCATTAGTGTCCCACTGGTGCAAAGATATTTGAAGCACCTCTGCATTGCACACTCAAGCTCATTGTTACAAAGCCATTATACTAGCAAACACTGAGTAAACTTAGTGGCATCCTAAAAGTGGCTGTTGGACTTCATTAGTGTCCCACTGGTGCAAATCTATGTGCAGCACCTCTGCATTGCACACTCAAACTCATTGTTACTAAGCCATTATACTAGCAAACACTGAGTAAACTTAGTGGCATCCTAAAAGTGGCTGTTGGACTTCCATGAGTGTCCCACTAGTGCAAAGATATTTGCAGCACCTCTGCATTGCACACTCAAGCTCCTTGTTACAAAGCCATTATAATACCAAACACTGAGGAAACTTAGTGGCATCCTAAAAGTGGCTGTTGGACTTCCATTAGTGTCCCACTGGTGCAAACCTATGTGCACCACCTCTGCATTGCACACTCAAACTCATTGTTACTAAGTCATTATACTAGCAAACTATGTTGCCAGTTTAAGGGCCGTAGTTGCATTGTCAGGGATAGTTATTGTTGTTTATTCTGCTGTTAATAAAGCTAGACCACAGCTGCAATCTACACCACCTCTCAATTTTTACTACCACATTTTAAGTGCACAATCTTGTCACAATCAAAATAAGTGGCAAAATGACAGATTCTGGTGGAAAGGGGAAGAGGCGTGTTGGAAAAGGAAAAAAAGGGTTTGTCCATAAGGAAGGTGGCAAAGCTCCATTAACATCTGCTGAAGATAGACCATCTTCCAGCAAAAGTAAGATGTCCCAGCTCTGAAGTCTCCATCCGCCCTGCACAGTATGGTGGAACTGAGATGGCTGAGTCTGCAGAGCTGTTCAGTCACACTATAGCCTGGGAATCAGAGATCTGCTCCCAAACTACAGTGAGTACAGACCAGGAAATGATCTGCAGTGATGCGCAGAACCTTTGTGACTCAGATTCAGGCCGTGATGACCAAGTTTTTGAGCATAATGTTGACCCTTATTCACAAACTGAAACACCTGTGGTAATAGACAATGAGGAACATACTGATGACGATGAGACGCAGATACCAGATTGGGATGACAACTTAAATATTCGGTCAGGGCAAGAAGAGGCTCGGTCTGAGGGTGAGGGGAGTGCAAACACAACAATTGATGAGGAAGTTCTAGATCCCACCTACTGTCAACCCACAGTTAGGCCCTCGAGGAGGTCAACAGAGACGGTGGAGGAGGATGCAACTGACAACGAAGTTACCTTGCGCCTTCCTGGACAGAGTCGGAGTACTGGTAGCACGTCTACAACTGCATCCTCAGCCACCACTGTGCCTCTGAGCACTAGTCAGGGTGGCTCAGCAGGTCGCATGCCCTCTAAGCCTTGCCTAGCCTGGTCCTTTTTTGACATAGCAAAAGATCGCCCAAATTATGTGATCTGTAAAATTTGTCGTGATTCTGTTAGTAGAGGGCAAAACCTCAGCAGTTTGACAACTTCTTCCATGAATCGTCACATGAATAAATATCATATGTCCCAGTGGGAAGCTCACCGTGCTGCAATGCGGCCTAGCAGAGCGAACCATCCACCGCCTGCCCCTTCCAGTGCATCCGCGCGCTCTTCATCTTCTAGGACTGTGGGGACAGCTGTCACATCTGGTTTTCCACGCACAACTTCCACCACTGTAACCGCAACAGGCAGTTTGCTTGGTAGGTCGTCAGTGGGTTTGGAAGGGGAATCAAGTGCGTTTGTACAGCTCTCTCAGACATCGATAGCACCAACGTTGGATGAAGGCAACATCATGTCTACGCCTGCACTTTCCTCACAAACCTGCATTTTTCCAGGGATACCCTACTCAACACCGTCTACACACAGCAGCCAGATCTCTGTCCCTCAGATGTGGACAAATAAAAGGCCATTTCCTGCGACCCATGACAAAGCTAAAAGGTTGACTTTATCCCTCTGTAAGCTCTTGGCTACCGAAATGCTGCCTTTCCGCCTGGTGGACACACAGGATTTTAGAGACCTTATGTCTGTCGCTGTGCCCCAGTACCAGATGCCCAGTCGCCACTACTTCTCTAAGAAAGGTGTGCCTGCGCTACACCAGCATGTCGCACACAACATCACCGCTTCCTTGAGAAACTCTGTGTGTGAATGGGTGCATTTCACCACCGATACTTGGACCAGTAAGCATGGACAGGGACGTTGCATGTCGCTGACTGGGCACTGGGTAACTATGGTGATAGATGGTGAAGGGTCTGCTGCACAAGTCTTGCCGTCCCCACGACTTGTGTGTCAATCCTCTGTCTGTCTAAGTTCCGCCACTGCTTCTGCCTCCTCCACCTCATCTGGGTCCTCCACCTCCGCCCCAAGCCTGCCTAGTCAGGCCACCAGCGTTCTCACTGCGCAGAAGGAATCACGCACCCCTCATTACTATGCTGGCAGCAGAGCGCAACGGCATCAGGCGGTCTTTAGCTTGACATGTCTTGAAAATAGGAGTCACAAAGCGGATGAGTTGTGGGCAGCTCTGGAGACTGAGTTTAATAAATGGTTGTCTCCACTCAACCTGCAGCCTGGTAAGGCCGTGTGCGACAATGCTGCAAACCTGGGTGCGGCCCTTCGCCTGGGCAAGGTTACACACGTGCCTTGTATGGCTCATGTGTTGAACCTTGTCCAGCAATTTTTAACACACTATCCCCGCCTAGATGGCCTTCTGAACAGGGCACGAAAACTGTCTGCTCACTTCCGCCGTTCAACCATCGCTGCTGAGCGACTTGCATTTCTCCAGAAGTCTTTCGGCCTGCCGGTTCATCGCCTGAAATGCGATGTGGCGACACGCTGGAATTTGACTCTCCACATGTTACAGCGACTGTGGCAGCACCGCCGAGCCCTGGTGCAATACGTCATGACTTATAGCCTGGGCTAACGAGATGCAGAGGTGGGGCAGATCACCCTGATGGAGTGGTCTCAGATCAAGGACCTATGCACCCTTCTGCACAGTTTCGACATGGCGACGAATATGTTTAGCGTTGACAATGCCATTATCAGCATGACAATTCCAGTCATTTACATGCTGGAGCACACGGTAAACACTATTCGGAGTCAGGGAGTGGGACAACAGGAAGGGGAGGAACTACAGGAGGATTCATATGCGCAAGACACAACAACATCACCAAGGTCCAGACGTTCATCATCACCAACGCGGCAGGCATGGGACCATGGGGGACAGGGATCAACAAGGGCGCATGGTAGCAGGCGAAATGTTGAGGAAGGTGCAGGAGAACATGAAGAAATGGAGGACGACCTGTCCATGGACGACTCAGCGGATGAGGGAGACCTTGGTCAAATTTCAGTTGAAAGAGGTTGAGGGGAGATGTCAGAGGAAGAAAGAACGGTTAGCACCTCTATGCCACAAACACAGCGTGGACTTGGTCCGCATGGCTGCGCAAGACACATGAGTGCCTTCTTGCTGCACTACCTCCAACATGACCCTCGTATTGTCAAAATTAGAAGTGATGATGACTACTGGCTTGCCTTACTATTAGATCCCCGCTACAAGTCCAAATTTTGTGACATAATTCCAGCCATAGAAAGGGACGCACGTATGCAGGAGTATCAGCAGAAGCTGTTACTCGATCTTAGTTCGGCTTTTCCACCAAACAACCGTGCAGGTGCAGGGAGTGAATCTCCCAGTTGTAACTTGACAAACATGGGACGGTCTCGTCATCTTCAACAGTCTACCCGTACCAGTAGCACCGTATCTGGTGCTGGTAACAGCAATTTTATTGAATCTTTTCATAATTTTTTTAGACCCTCCTTTGCAAGGCCACCAGAGACAACAGGTCTGACACATAGTCAACAGCTGGAGAGGATGATACAGGAGTATTTCCAAATGAACATCGATGCCATTACTTTGCAAATGGAGCCTTGCTCATTTTGGGCTTCAAATCTTGAAAAATGGCCAGAGCTCTCCACTTACGCCTTGGAGATTTTGTCGTGTCCAGCTGCCAGCGTTGTCTCTGAACGTGTCTTCAGTGCTGCTGGGTGTGTGCTGACAGATAAGCGCACGCGTCTGTCCAGTGACAATGTGGACAGACTAACGTTCATCAAAATGAACAAGTCATGGATCCACAAGGAATTTACTACCCCTGTGTCATCCTGGGGAGAGTAAATGCTTGAGTATTTTGAATGTGCTTGATGCAAATCTAGCTGTGAAGTGTACAACTAGGACACAAGTGCTGCCACTGATGGGGTGTCTGTGTGGCCCAATTTTTGGAAAAAAGGGAGACTCTTCTCGGAGTAACCCTTGCTGTGTTTTTAAAAATGATCCAAGATGCACAGCGCTGGGATCAGGAAAGACTTTGCTACCTACCCCAGTGTCATCCTGGGGACGGTTAAGTATGGCGTATTTTTGAATGTGCTTGATGCAAATCTAGCTGTGACGTGTACAACTGGGGCACAAGTGCTGACACTGAAGGGGTGGGTGTGTGTGGGGCCCAATTTTTGGAAAAAAGGGAGACTCCGCTTGGAGTAACCCTTGCTTACATTGTTTTTAAAAATGATCCAAGATGCACAGCGCTGGGATCAGGAAAGACTTTGCTACCTACCCCAGTGTCATCCTGGGGACGGTTAAGTATGGCGTATTTTTGAATGTGCTTGATGCAAATCTAGCTGTGAAGTGTACAACTGGGGCACAAGTGCTGCCACTGAAGGGGTGGGTGTGTGTGGGGCCCAATTTTTGGAAAAAAGGGAGACTCCGCTTGGAGTAGCCCTTGCTTACATTGTTTTTAAAAATGATCCAAGATGCACAGTGCTGGGATCAGGAAAGACTTTGCTACCTACCCCAGTGTCATCCTGGGGACGGTTAAGTATGGCGTATTTTTGAATGTGCTTGATGCAAATCTAGCTGTGAAGTGTACAACTGGGGCACAAGTGCTGCCACTGAAGGGGTGGGTGTGTGTGGGGCCCAATTTTTGGAAAAAAGGGAGACTCCGCTTGGAGTAGCCCTTGCTTACATTGTTTTTAAAAATGATCCAAGATGCACAGTGCTGGGATCAGGAAAGACTTTGCTACCTACCCCGGTGTCATCCTGGGGACGGTTAAGTATGGCGTATTTTTGAATGTGCTTGATGCAAATCTAGCTGTGAAGTGTACAACTGGGCCACAAGTGCTGCCACTTAAGGGGTGGGTGTGTGTGGGGCCCAATTTTTGGAAAAAAGGGAGACTCCGCTTGGAGTCACCTTGCGGTGTTTTACATGATTTTAGAAGGGCATGCCATGCCTATATCTGTGTCTCCTCCTCTTTTTCCTTGTCCTGCTCTTTTGTTTTCGCATGAGTCTATGTCCTTGTCACTTTCCCATGTGTTTGTGTTGTGTTGCGAGTTGTTTGTCACCTTTTGGACACCTTTGAGGGTGTTTTCTAGGTGTTTTTATGTGTTTGTGATTGCCTGCCATTGTTTCCTATGCGGTTCGAGTTTGGTTCGTCGAACGTTCGCCGAACCGAACTCGAACGAGACGCCCGTTCGGCGAACCGAAGTCGAGCCGAACCGCGACCGGTTCGCTCATCTCTACTAGTGACGGACTATTCACCCCTGACATGAATGTCCCAGGCAAAAGAGGGCAATGCGCGGGTGACACGCTGGTTCTTGGCGTTACAAATTTTAAATTTTCAGTGGAGCACAGAGCAGGCAAGGTGCATGGGAACGCAGACGCGTTGTCTAGAACGCACTGCTTGGTAAGTCATTGTGTCCGACCCCACGGGCTCGAACAGAGGGGGGGTGAATGTGAGATGTCGAGGGGAGAAGTACTAGAGAACAGGTATGTTTCCCCTCGGTTCATTTCATATGTCTCCATGTACTGAATGTGGAGCAGTCAGCCCATGCAAATGGGCTGGGAAAAGCTGGGAAAGTCAGATCTGGCTCAGCAATAAGTTAGTCACTGAAGCCTGTTTATTTCAGTGTAGTTTTGGGCTCGGTTTTTCCTGGAGCAATCAGTAGGAATGGCAGTGGGACTGGTTGCTCCCTTCTCCACATTCAATCCAGGTTTTGATTCCTCACTGGATCAGCTGAAATAATCAGGAGGCATTCAGAACAAGGAGACTGCTGAGGAGAGTAGTACAGGCTCATAGCTGCTGGTGCTGAGACTCCATACCTCCACTTGCTGTGCTGAGGAACTGACACAGTAAGAGAATACTATTTTGTTTCTTACATAGGTTTATTTTGTAGTTAGCATTCTGTTAGTTAGTGGCCATATGGCCTTAGACATTTATTTTCCTGTTTTTGCATGTGTAACACTGAGAGATAAGTGTACACAATAAAAAAAATGGCAGTGGCCGTATCTGTGTGGAACCTGCCCGTCTGCCGCTGTCATCTGTGAATCCATAGCCACTTGCTTGGACCAAAGCAAAGATCCCAGCTGAGCTATATCCCCTGTCTCACAATATATATATATATATATACAGTTAGGTCCAGAAATATTTGGACAGTGACACAATTTTCGCCAGTTGGGCTCTGCATGCCACCACATTGGATTTGAAATGAAACCTCTACAACAGAATTCAAGTGCAGATTGTAACGTTTAATTTGAAGGTTTGAACAAAAATATCTGATAGAAATTGTAGGAATTGTACACATTTCTTTACAAACACTCCACATTTTAGGAGGTCAAAAGTAATTGGACAAATAAACCAAACCCAAACAAAATATTTTTATTTTCAATATTTTGTTGCGAATCCTTTGGAGGCAATCACTGCCTTAAGTCTGGAACCTATGGACATCACCAAACGCTGGGTTTCCTCCTTCTTAATGCTTTGCCAGGCCTTTTACAGCCGCAGCCTTCAGGTCTTGCTTGTTTGTGGGTCTTTCCGTCTTAAGTCTGGATTTGAGCAAGTGAAATGCATGCTCAATTGGGTTAAGATCTGGTGATTGACTTGGCCATTGCAGAATGTTCCACTTTTTTGCACTCATGAACTCCTGGGTAGCTTTGGCTGTATGCTTGGGGTCATTGTCCATCTGTACTATGAAGCGTCGTCCGATCAACTTTGCGGCATTTGGCTGAATCTGGGCTGAAAGTATATCCCGGTACACTTCAGAATTCATCCGGCTACTCTTGTCTGCTGTTATGTCATCAATAAACACAAGTGACCCAGTGCCATTGAAAGCCATGTATGCCCATGCCATCACGTTGCCTCCACCATGTTTTACAGAGGATGTGGTGTGCCTTGGATCATGTGCCGTTCCCTTTCTTCTCCAAACTTTTTTCTTCCCATCATTCTGGTACAGGTTGATCTTGGTCTCATCTGTCCATAGAATACTTTTCCAGAACTGAGCTGGCTTCATGAGGTGTTTTTCAGCAAATTTAACTCTGGCCTGTCTATTTTTGGAAATGATGAATGGTTTGCATCTATATGTGAACCCTTTGTATTTACTTTCATGGAGTCTTCTCCTTACTGTCGACTTAGAGACAGATACACCTACTTCACTGAGAGTGTTCTGGACTTCAGTTGATGTTGTGAACGGATTCTTCTTCACCAAAGAAAGTATGCGGCGATCATCCACCACTGTTGTCATCCGTGGACGCCCAGGCCTTTTTTTTTTTTTTAACTATATTTTTATTCAAATTTTTCAATAACATAACACTGGCATAAGCGAATTCAGCATTGTAAATTCAACATTACATTGTCATATTTGATCATCCCAAATTCCATACCAATTTTTAAAATCAATAACCGTAACATGGCAAGATAAAGCAAAGGAAAGCAGCGACCCCTTACCCCATCATTCTTATCATTCCCCCCATTGAACCCTTGTGAACATGGTAATGACATATAATAAAGAAGTCCCACTCAAATCGGTTATTTCCCCCTCTCCTTTTAGTCAGCTTTCGGCCTTTCCTCCCCCACCTCCAAGCCATCCAATGTATCCTTCAATTTTTCAGTATGATACCAGACTGTGTCTTTGAAAGGTGACATAATCCTGACTATCTCCTCCCGAGTACAATAGGCCAGTATGAATTTCTTCCATTTGTTAAAGTGCTGTCGTATTCTATCCGCCCTCCTTTCTGCATCCAATCCTTCTATTTCAAGAAGATGCATGAGCTGACCCAAGATCTCTTCAATCGCGGGGACCCTAGACTCCAACCAATTTTTTAGTATCGCTCTCTTGGCTGCCAGAAGTATCACATGTATAAGTCTGGGTGGGTTAGTCATCTTCCCTTTGGTATCGTTCCCCTCCTCCCAATGGTGAAAAATAGCGAACCCAGGTGAGAGCCGAACTTCAAGACCCCACACCTTTTGTATACAACTTTTGATCTGTGACCATAATGGACTCAAATGGGGGCAGGACCACAACCCGTGAAGGAGATCAGTTCCACTACTCTTACACTTAGGGCAATACGTAATCCTGTCTGGCTTTGTTGCTGATGGAGGGAGATTAAAACCATAAATTGCCTTGTGCATAATTCTAAATTGGGTTTCTCGCCAATTCTCATTTAAAATTGATTTACGAAGAGCATTCCACCCTCCCCTAATTTTTACCCCCATAGACGGGTCCTCAAATTGTTTCTCCCAAGATTTAAATAAACCTTCCGGGTGCTGTCCTATTAATAGATCACGCATGGCTCCATAAAGAAAAGAGATAGATGATGAAGTTATTGAGTTCTTTACCAGACAATCAAAAGAGTTAAATACTACCTCCTGGGTCACATCATGCAACTGAGTCATAATACTATATCTCACTTGGTCATATTGGATTACTTGGTTAGGCCCCAGGCCATACTGCGCTATAATTTCATCTCTACTCAACCATCTAGGTTCTGAGGTGTGCAAGAGATGAGCAACAGTCCTTATACCCCTCACCTTCCACTCTTCAAACAGCTTATTGCTTGTCCCCTGCACAAACTCTGGATTCCCCCATATAGGCAAGTATTTGGATATTTTATGGGGAAGTTTGTAGTTTTTCCTCAACGCCTTCCACGCTGCAATCGTGTCTTTAAATAAGGAAGAGTGCTTGATTTTCACTGGGAGATTAGCCTGCCTAGTATGAAGCAATGCCACCAGATCCCAAGGTTGTGCATAGTCTCTCTCAAGCTCCAACGCTGAATAATGCCTAGAGCCTTTAATCCAATCCAGTATATATCTAGTCAAACAGGCTATATTGTAACCCCGAATGTTCGGCAAACTCAGACCTCCATGAACCTTAGATGCCATCAACTTCTTAAGCCCTATACGAGGGCGTTTCCCCCTCCAAATGAAGTGTGAAAAAGCTCTATTTAGCTGGACAATATCTTTATGCTTGAGAAGCAGGGGAAGTGTTTGAAGATGATACATTAATTTTGATATCGACATCATCTTAATTAGGTGGACTCTACCAATTATGTTCAATGGAAGGTCGTGCCATCTTTTAAGATCTCGCTCTATTTGGCTCAGAAGGGGTGGATAGTTTAGACTATAAAGGGTTGCCGGAACCTTACCTATTTTAACTCCCAGGTATGTGATATATGACTTAGCCACTGTAATTCCTTCAAAAGGGTTCTGCTCCCGTGTTTGAACATTTGTCCCTCCCAGGTATAGGAGCTCGCACTTTGACGCATTAATCTTGAAGCCTGAATACGCTCCAAACTCTCGCAAAATTTGTAAAATCTCGGGGACCTGCTGAGCTGGATTCGAAAGGAAAAGCAAAATGTCATCTGCAAAAAAAAGCTGACTGAATTTGTCTATTATTTACAGAAATACCCTGGAAGGTGCTATGTGTAGATAACAATCGTACCAATGGTTCCAGAGCCAGATTAAAAAGTAATGGGGAAAGGGGGCAACCCTGTCTGGTTCCTTTCAGTAACGGAAAAGGGGCTGACAGATATCCTGGAATGTAAACTTGAGCCTTCGGATTTGTGTAAATTTCTCTAATGTAGGTATAAAATGACCCCGAAAAACGCATTTCATCTAGAACTCTATAAAGCCATGACCACTCAATATTGTCAAAGGCTTTCTCGGCATCTATTGTAAGCAAAGCGGGAGATTCTCCTTTCAGAGGCCGAAGGTTAACCCTATCCAGGACAAGAAGAACTTTTCTAATATTTAGTGTCCCTGATCTTTTCTGAATGAAACCGGCCTGTGCTGGGGAAATCAATTGGGGAAGAATTATAGCTAGACGATTCGCCATAATCTTTGACATTATCTTCATATCTAGGTTGATAAGTGATATGGGCCTATACGAACCCGGATCCTTCGGGTCCTTCCCCTGTTTAGGGATCAATTTTATATATGCCCGGTTATTATTTTGGAAAGACGCATTACCGTCTAGTATGCTATTATACAGTTCTAGTAATGTAGGTAAGATCTCTTCCTTTACTGTTTTATAGAATTCTCCCGTAAATCCGTCAGGGCCAGGGGCTTTATAATTATGCATGGAGTTGATTGTCCCCAATACTTCTTCCCCCGTAATTTTAGCATTCAGAAAAGTGCGATGCTCTTCTGTGAGTCGAGGTAGTGTCACTTTAGATAAAAGATTATTATCAGGAAATTTGTCTCCCTTTTCCGACGAATAAAGGTTTCTATAATACGTGCCTAAAGTCTCAGTTATTGTCTTAGGGTTTTTGTGTATCTCCCCCTTTTGATTTTTTATTTGCATGGGTCCCTGAGTTATAGTCCTATTTTTCGCTAAGTTGGCCAGTATTTTCCCTGCTTTATTTCCAAGGCGATGTAATGTAGCTTCTTGCATTGACCTAGCCATTTGTTCCCGTTTTTCCGCCCACTCATTAAAAGCTCTTTGGGCTATTACCCATCTATCTCTATGGTCCCTATCAGGATGCTTTTGAAAAGAAGTATATGCTTCCCTCAATTTATGGGAGGTTTCAGTAAATTTAAGATGAGCCTTTTTCTTCAAATAGGAAACATGTGCTATCGTTCTGCCCCGTAATACTGCCTTCGCCGTATCCCATAATAACATAGGTGTGTCTTTATGTTGATCATTATGTACCATAAATTCCGTCCACCATCCCTTTAATTTCAAGGAAAAATCTACGTTATCTTTAAGGAAGGAAGGATATCGCCACAGATAGTCCGTTCCTCTGGGATAAATGTTTGCTAGGTCTAGCACCACCGGGGCATGGTCAGAAATCACCAAATCCTGGATAGTAGCTGAGTGGAGCGCACGTACCAGGTTCCCTGAAATAAGAAAGTAGTCAATGCGAGACCAGGAGCTATTAGCATGTGAATAGTGCGTAAATTCCCTATCCTGAGGGTGCAGTAGTCTCCACGCATCCCATAAGGCCGTGGCATTTAACAGAGGACGCATAACTTTATCATGGCCGCGCGGTACATTTGGGGGGCCTTTAGTATTTTTCCTGTCCTCTAGCACAGATACCACCGAGTTGAAATCCCCCCCAATTATTAGATTAAAATGGGCATGTTCTAAAATTTTGGCCTCAAGTCGTTGAAAGAATGATTTGTTGTTTTCGTTCGGGGCATAAATATTAAAGATTTTATAAATTCCTCCAGGTATCTCCACTGAGACCATCTGAACCCTACCTTCCGTGTCCGCATATGTTTCCAGGACTTGATGTTGTAATCTCCTACTTACTAATGTAATAACCCCTGCTTTCCTTTTAACTGAAGATGACCCATAGACTCCTCCAACCCACAATTTCCCCATCCTCTGCATGTCTGAACCTTCCAGATGAGTTTCCTGAAGGAGCGCAATGTCCGGTTTGAGGCGATTAAGGTGGCGTAATATCTTAATTCTTTTTTGGGGGGAACGTAACCCCTTAACATTCCAGGTGACTATTCTCATAAAGTGCATGTAATAAATGGAAATCCTGCCTTTCGTTTACCATGTTTTTGCTGCCCTCCTTTGCCAAAAAAAAAATTCAACCAATTAGACAATTGAACATAGTGCTCACTTGCAATAACGAGAGTAGTAGTAATAATAATAACTCTGTGTAAAATCTTTGCTACTTCACTTGAATCCAAAATCCCCAAACATTTCAAACATCTCCCTCCCCTCCCCCCCCCAACTATACCATAATACTCAGACTTCACTTTTTTCTGATCATCTTCCAAGCTCAGTCAACCTTATACTTGTATAGCATTTAACCAATATAAAGGAGTGTCCCACCTACAAAGAAAGAGAGAAGGAAAAAAAAAAAAAAAAAAAAAAAAAAGTTCTCTTTCCTTTCCTCCGCCTCAGATTTCTTGAACTTTTTCCACTGCGGCTTCTCCAGCCTAAATCAAAAACAGGTGCTTGAACTTCATACATCCGATATTTGTCTATTTGTCTCAGGTTCCCTTAAGTTCCTTGTTTTGTTGTCTCCGGTCCTTCGGGGAAGCTGTAGCGAGCTTCACAGAGCTCCCTTTGGTCACTCTCTGGTTCGGTGAGTCGTTGCGCCCTTGTCCTGGAGAATTCCTGAAGTCACGAGGACTGTTGATCCGCTCAATAAAGGCCTCTGCCTCCTTTGGACTTGAGAAAGAATTGTAGGATCCATCCTGATGTCTGATAATCAACGTTGCCGGGTACTTTAACTGGAAGCGTATATTTCTCTTAAATAAGGCAGAGCATATGTATGAGAATGCCCTCCGCTGCCGTGTGACCTCCGCAGAAAAATCCTCGAAGAGCAAGATGCGCGAGCCTTTCACCTCCAAGGGATGTTTCAATTTCTTGTATGCCTGTAATATTTCCTGTTTATCGGAGAAGTCCAAGTATTTCATTATGACTTGTCTTGGGCGTCTGTTATTTTCACTCTCATCACCTCTCCTTGGCGGACCAATGCGGTGCACCCTTTCCACTTTTCTCCTTCCTGCTACTCCCAGGGTTGTAGGAATAGTGGATTCACACAATGTACGTAGCTCACCAACCGGGTATGTTTCAGGCAGGCCGACAATGCGCAAATTGCTTCTTCTGGAGCGGTTCTCCAGATCGTCCACACGGTCCCTCAGGATCAGATTCTCCTTGGCCAGACGCATGACTGTAGTGTGGTCAGAGCTGAAGTCCTCCTCTAACGTCGACATTTTGGTTTCCATAGCCGCAACCTGTTCCACCGTCTCATCAAGTTGGTTCTGTATGGCACTGAGAGCTTTTGCTATTGATGCTTTAATTGTAGCGGAGATGTCAGGTAGCAAACGATTGGCGACTTCATCAGCCAGACGCTTATAATCCATACCCTCCACTGTTTTGAATACATCCGGGGTCCCCGTGGAATCCTCCATCTCCATCTGATGAGTATTCTCAGGTGACCGAGGGACACTTAATTCTGTATGGGCAGTCACAATCTTTTTTTCACACTGTACGCTGGATGTATGAGGATTTTGTGTTTTGGAGCTGCTACGCAGCAGGTATCTTTCCATCAAATAGTGAATGAAGGGACGCAAGTTTTGACACTGATTTTGTGTGGGTTGTCAGACAAATCTTGATTCTGCTCCCCCTTTTGTTTATTCTTACTTTCACCCCTTTCTCCCCCCTGCCAGAGTTATATGAATTCTCACTGTCCTGAAACTTTGCAGGGATGTATGTTTAAACTTCCCTCCTTCAGCTTCTTTCACTTTCTCCAGAGCTTTGCACTGATTCTGTATGCCTAGAGATTCAGCACCTGCTTGTTAAGCACAGGTCTGGACAAGATGGGGGAAGGGCCCAGGGATTCCCGGCGTTTTAACTCTGCTCTTTGCGGAACTTGTCAGTAGCGTTGTTTGCTGCTGATATCTTATCAGGACTCCAGGAGATTTATTATTCTGCTGCCGGTTAACTGTTTAGTGCTGGGGGAGTGAGTGCAAGGTAAGCTGCGTCCTGCTCTCTGTGTACAGATCTGATGTTAGTGCAGGGCAGGCTCCGGCGCCATCTTTATCATGCTGCCAGATCTTGAGAGGGAGGGGGAGAGCGAAGTTCACCGCGCTGTTTCAAGTGATTATCTCCACGGCTCCCCATGAACATCCCTGCATTCAGCAACTTCACTCACCGGTGGAATGGAGCGGGGGAGGCTGGTGGGATGTCCGGTATATATGTCAGAGCTGCAGGGAATGACAGAGCTCAGGCGTCCTGTGTCCTACATGATCAGCGCAGGAGCCGGAAGTCCCGCCCAGGCCTTTTTGAGTTCCCAAGCTCACCAGTCAATTCCTTTTTTCTCAGAATGTACCCGACTGTTGATTTTGCTACTCCAAGCATGTCTGCTATCTCTCTGATGGATTTTTTCTTTTTTTTCAGCCTCAGGATGTTCTGCTTCACCTCAATTTAGAGTTCCTTAGACCGCATGTTGTCTGGTCACAGCAACAGCTTCCAAATGCAAAACAACACACCTGTAATCAGCCCCAGACCTTTTAACTACTTCATTGATTACAGGTTAACGAGGGAGACGCCTTCAGAGTTAATTGCAGCCCTTAGAGTCCCTTGTCCAATTACTTTTGGTCCCTTTAAAAAGAGGAGGCTATGCATTACAGAGCTATGATTCCTAAACCCTTTCTCCGATTTGGATGTGAAAACTCTCATATTGCAGCTGGGAGTGTGCACTTTCAGCCCATATTATATATATATATAATTGTATTTCTGAACATGTTTTTGTAAACAGCTAAAATAACAAAACTTGTGTCACTGTCCAAATATTTCTGGACCTAACTGTATATTTATTTACAGCCAGCCCTTGCACTTTATTTACCCCGCGACCATCATTTTGTTAATTTCGACAGCCCTATTATTGTTACTTCTGTTATTATCTACATCCAAATCTAAAGAATTAGCCAATCTGGCTTTATCTGTTCACTATACTCCTAGGATTTGTGTTGTGAATATCAGTTATACTTTTGCTTCTGTGAGGCTCCCTCTTGTGGCCAGGAATGGTTTGGACAGAGACCAAGTGTGCTGGAGCAATGGGCGTTTCAATTGCTAACTCTCTGCCTATTTAAGCTTTTGCTTCATGGCTGTCTGGGTCGGTTATCATTTGTTCTTTACTTCACCAGCCTTTTCATCTTGCTCCAGACCACATCTACCCCAGATAAGTGCTTGTTTCTTTCTTAAGTTGTTTTGTTCTTTTCTGGGTTGTCAATTATTGTGGTTATTGTCAGTTTATTTTCAAGCAGGAATCTTCCCTCTCTGTTGCTTAGCTGGGAAGCTCCCTTGTTATGATCCGGAACCATGGAAGATCACCACAAATCATTGGCAAAAAGGTGACAAGAGCATTGGCAACTAATCTGGCCGCCATCCCCTTACTAACCAACACAACTAGAAGTAGCTGAGGGGTGAACTAACATCCTGTGCACCGTGAACCCAGCCGGAGAACTAACTATCCTAAAGGTAGGAAAGATGAATAACTCTCTGCCTCAGAAAATAGACAAGAATAGCAAGCCCCCCACATTCAAAGACTGCGGTGATATAGGAAAAACACAATACACAGGTAGATGACAGGATTAGCAAAAGGTGAGGCCCCCGCTGACTAAAATAGGAAAGGACAGGAAAGGGACTGATGGTAGCCAGAGAAAAACCCTGCAAAATACCAACTTCCTGATAGTACAAAAAGGCCCTCAGATCGCTCGATCTGAACTCCGTCCTATACCAGGTGCCCTTGTCATACCAATGAACAGAAAACAAGAATTATAACAAATTCAACAAGCCATAAACACATGGACCCAAAGGAGCTATACTCCACATAGAACTGCAGGGAGTTCCTCAACAATCCACTGAGGGGGAAAATCCCTGGAAGGAAATAAACTGAAACCAACCACAACAAATGACAAACCCAGATAAGCAAAAGAACCAGGCAATAAATAAAGAGCAAGAACTTATCTGGAGTGGATGTGATGTAGAGCAGGATTAAGCAGGCTAGAGATACAAAGAACAACTGACATCCGGCAACAGCCTGCAATCAGACCAGGACTTAAATAAGCAGAGAGTTAGGAAAGGAAACACCCACTGCACAACACACCTGGTCTCTGTCCAAACCCTTCCTGGCCACCAGAGGGAGCCTCCCAGCAGCCAAGACATAACTAACATTCACAACACTCCCTGCAGCTATGTTTGGAGTTTTTGCTCCTATAAGTCCATGTGTTTGTTGCTTCTTGAATTTGTAATTGTTCCTGTTTTATGTTCATTGGTTTGACAAGAGCGCCTGATATAGGACGGCGTGCAGATCGTGCGATCTGAGGACCTTTTTGTACTATCAGGTATTTGGGTTTTTGTAGGGTTTTTCTCTGATCACCATCAGCTTCTTCCCTATCCTTTCCTATTTAGTTAGTGGTGCCTCACTATGCTAATCCTATCATCCATCTGTGTATTGTATTTTCTTATATCTTTGAATGTGGGGGGTTTGCTATACCTTTTGCGGACTATCTCTGAGGCAGAGAGTTATTCATCCTTCCTTCCTATAGGATAGCTAGTTTTCCGGCTGGGTTCGCGGTGCATAGGATGTTAGTTTACCCCTCAGCTACTTCTAGTGTTGATGGTTTAGTAAGGGGATGGCGGCCAGATTAGTTGCCAATGCGCTTGTCACCTTTTTGCCAATGATCTATTGTGATCTTCCATGGTTCCAGATCATAACAGATTTGTATAATTTAACCCAATTTAGAGTGTGTTAACCCTCCACATCCTTGTGTGTTTTGTATACTGTAACACTGCATTTTTATTGTGTTTTTGTATGTCTATCACTTACTGTATACATTTTTCTAAAAATAAAGTATTTCTATATTTCATATGCGGAATTACTCTGTCATGCTGCCACCAGGGGGAGCCAGAGCTTTGCAGCAGAAGACACTACACAGAGCAACGAGAACCAGTAAGTAAATACACAGTGTTCTCATACACTGCCTCACAGCACAGGTGAGAAGCAAAGATGTAGGGCATGCGAGGAATAGTCAGGCAGGCTGGGTCAAACACCGTACGGGCAAAAGCAGGACCGGAGGAACGAGCAGAAGCGGAGTCAAAGTCAGGTCAAGGTCAGTACCGGAGGAAGCAACCGAGTGGAGAAATAGGAGAGGGGACAGAGGACAGGAAGGACGACCAGGGGACAGAACACAGACAAGCGCACGGGGGCACAGGAACAGACAGATCAGGATTAGAGTTGAGCGCGGTTCGTGGTTCTCCATTTCGCGGTTAGAGTGATTTTGGGGGGTGTTCTAGATCGAACTAGAACTCGAGCTTTTTGGTAAAAGTTCGGCAGTTCGAGTTACGTTCGAGAATGGTTCGATCAGCAAAAAGCAGGGCTTTTTACAGCTACAGTGTGCAGGGAGCCATCGCTGGCAGCCTGCGGTAAGCTGGTAACCAAGATAAATATCGGGTATCCAAGCAAAGTGCTTTGTTTAGTAGCCCGATATTTATCTTAGTTACATGTGCAGGGAGCCGACACTTCCCCGCTGGGCTCCGCCCCCTCCTGCACTCGGCATGTACACACACACACTCACACTCACCAGTCCCCAGCCATGCAGTACCCGGCACTGACGTCTTCAGCCCCACATGGCCCCGCTAGGCTCCACCCACTTTGCACTCCGCTGCCCGCACACATGGCCCCGCTAGGCTCCACCCACTTGCACTCCGCACACATTACCCCGCTTGGCTCCACCCACCTGGCACTCTGCCCACATTACCCCGCTTGGCTCCACCCACCTGGCACTCTGCACACATTACCCCGCTTTACTCCACCCACCTGGCACTCTGCACACATTACCCCGCTTGGCTCCCCCCACCTGGGACTCTGCACACATTACCCCGCTTGGCTCCGCCCACCTGGCACTCTGCACACATTACCCCGCTTGGCTCCACCCACCTGCACTCCGCACACATGGTTCTGCTTGGCTCCGCCCACCTGGCACTCTGCACACATTACCCCACTTGGCTCCACCCACCTGGGACTCTGCACACATTACATAGCTTGGCTCCACCCACCTGCACTCCGCACACATTACCCCGCTTGGCTCTACCCACCTGCACTCCGCACACATTACTCTGCTTGGCTCTGCCCACCTGGCACTCTGCACACATTACCCCGCTTGGCTCCACCCACCTGGC
The DNA here is from genome assembly GCF_048569485.1 of Anomaloglossus baeobatrachus. Classification (NCBI taxonomy): domain Eukaryota; kingdom Metazoa; phylum Chordata; class Amphibia; order Anura; family Aromobatidae; genus Anomaloglossus; species Anomaloglossus baeobatrachus. Next base: position 65,896 of record NW_027442571.1, read on the forward strand.
ACTATGCACATATTACTCCACTTAGCTTCGCCCACCTGGCACTCTGCACACATTACCCCGCTTGGCTCCACCCACGTGGCACTATGCACACATTACCCCGCTTGGCTCCGCCCACCTGGAACTTTGCACACATTACCCCGCTTGGCTCCGCCCACCTGGCACTCTGCACACATTACACCGTTTGGCTCCACCCACCTGGCACTCTGCACACATTACCCCACTTGGCTCCACCCACCTGGGACTCTGCACACATTACCCCGCTTGGCTCCACCCACCTGGCACTATGCACACATTACCCCGCTTAGCTCCGCCCACCTGGCACTCTTCACACATTACCCTACTTGGCTCCACCCACCTGTAACTCTGCACACATTACCCCGCTTAGCTCCACCCACCTCGCACTCCGCACACATTACTCCGCTCAGCTTACCTGCGGTGATGAAGTCCCGCCCTCCCGACCTTAGCGCTGTCACTGTCCTCCATGGCCGCCGCTTGTCACATCTCCTCTCGCTGCCGACCAAAGACTGTCACCAGCGGTGACGTCACAGGCTCCCGCGATACTTGGCTGTGAAGGTCATTGAAGTCAGTGACATGTCTGCTATCAGCAGTGCAGGAGATCGTCACCGCAGGTAATGTACCTCGCTCCTGACAGCAGCACTTGTCATGCCCTGCAGTGACCTGGGCTGACCTATTGATGTTAGCTCAGGTCACTGCATTGCTCTCCCAGCCAATGTGGAACATTCTGTTCTTCATTGAATGGGACAGTGACTATGGTATGGATCGTCATGGGAACCCCTTGGATTACAGCAGACCTGGATTTGTTTTTCTTTCTAATAAATTGGTGAAAGAGGGAATGTTTTGGGCAGTGTTTTTTCAAATAAAAATGTGTTTGTCGTCTATTTTTTTTTTTATTACTGACTGGGTTGGTGATGTCGGGTATCTGATAGACTCCTGACCTCACGAACCCCAGGGCTTGATGCCAGGTGACAATATACATCTGGTATTAACCCCATATATTACCCCATTTGCCACCGCACCAGGGCATGGGATGAGCTGGGGCGAAGCACCAGGATTGGCGCATCTAATAGATGCGCCACTTCTGGGGCGGCTGCGGCCTGCTATTTTTAGGCTGGGGAGAGTCCAATAATCATGGACCTCCCTAGTCTGAGAATATCAGACCCCAGCTGTCCGCTTTACCTTGGCTGGTGATCCAATTTTGGGGGGACCCCCACGTCTTTTTTTTTTAATTATTTATTTAATTTAAAATAACAGCGTGGAGTGCCCTCAGTTTTGGATTACCAGCCAAGGTGAAGCTGCCAGCTGTGGGCTGCAGCCGTCTGCTTTACCCTAGCTGGCTACAAAAATAGGGGGAACCCCACATCATTTTTTTGGCTAAATACAAGGCTAAGCACCCCTTAGTGCCACATGAAAGGCACCAAAGGGTGCAAAATTACAAAATGCAGGAGAGTGGGACATTATGTGTCTTTCTGCCATTATAATGACAGAAAAGACTGATATGAAGTGTACAAGCAAAAGAAAATCACCAGAGCGCTCTACACTGTGAAAAGCAGTAGAAAATGGCACTGGAGTGAACATCTCATGTAGGTTGAAGCTATGGATCTGTACCGCCCTGGGGGCTCGGCTGCTCTCCGCCGAGCCGCTCGGATCCGGGCTCGGGTTGTCGGTGGCTCGAGCGCCTCCGGACTGGGGGCCACGTCGCTCTGGAAAGGAGGGGTAGGTTTGGTTGTTTGGCTTGGGGTGGACTGGTTTCACAGCCCGGTAACAGTTCGTGACGCCACCCACGGGTCGTGGTGAGGTGATGGGCACCACCGCTGCGGTGAGGGTGCGGAGGCTCGTCCGGGATCGGTGGTGGGTCGCAGCTAGGTGTTGACCCCTCCGTGGGTAGGGGGCTTGTTGGTCCTGGGGCCAGGTGGCAGGAGCGGGGGGTTGCAGGACGCAGGGGCACGCATGCGGTGCCTGATGGCACTGGTGTACTCACGATTAAACCACACAGAGTCAATGGTAAACCAAGTTCGGTGTAGATCGGTGCCCGCAGCCGGCTGCGTGAGTCCCCAGTGAGGTTGGTGATGTCGCCTTTCTCCTGCACCTTTAAATTTGCTATAGTGACTCCTATGCTTCAGCAACGGTAGTCCACTCCCTGGCTTTTGGGTACCGGAGGAGCCCTTTTGCCCGCAGGCGCTAGCCCTTTGGATCTCTGGCCCTTGGCGGTGGCTCTTATCCGGAATCGGTGGGCTGTTGCCGTCTATCGGGACTTTGGGTGGGAATGAACCCCTGAGGTCCAGACCGCAATCAGTAGATTTGTCTGAGCCCGGTTGCTTCTGGGCTAGAACGGGGTCTGAGTACCCTGCCTGGTGCTCCGGTTGACTTGTTAACTCCCCGATTCGGGTACGAAGGGTCACCACCCTCTTCTCGGTCCCTACGGTTCCGCAGTTCAGTCCCTGACCGGACTCCTGCAGACGGCCATCACCGGCTGCCTGCCTGACAGTTCCAAGGGGTCCTAGGCTCCGCCCTAGGCCCCTGACTCTCAGCTCGCCACTTTTACTCCTCTCACTACTCCTCTCCCCACTCGACTCACTTGTCCTTTCCCTGCCTCAGGCCAGCAGACTCCTCGGACGGCGTGACTATCCGCCTGGCTCCGCCCAACTGGTGTGCCTGACTAGACCTGAGGGAGGCGGTCAGGACTTGTTGGCTGCTGGTGCCTCACTGGGGTGGGGGTGTGTGTGGTGTTGTGTGTTGTTACCTGTGACCCCTGGGGGTCCAGGGCGTCACAGATCCTGGGTAAATTTATGTATTTTACCTCCTTTCAGTTTTTTTGCAGTATGCAAACAAACGGAAGGCACACGGATGACATACGGACCGTATATGGAACAGAAGCGGATGCCACATGGATGCACCTGTAAAAAAAACAAACTGTTTTTTGTGGACCGCGAAAACGGATCGGTTGTGTGAATGAAGCGCTATTCTGGTCTGCCGTTTATAAACAGCAGGCAGAAATAAGTGAATAGCGCCCCCTAGCGTCAGAAAATCTCCGTGGTTTCAGGGGGTAGCTGAGACCCTGGAGATCATGATTTAGGCCGTTTTTTCCGGTCCCCGCTCACGTGATCACCGGTATACACCGTATACCGATGATCACGTTACAGTAAATGACAGCGTCTGTAAAAAATTATTTATCTCCCATCTGGCATGAACAAACATGTCAGATGGGAGATAAATCTCCTCCCCGGTCCCCCGGTGTCGCCAAAGTGTCTCCCCCCCGACCCCTCCCGGAAATCCAAGATGGCCGCGCGCACAGCAGTGCGCCAGACGCATTCACCCTACTCCTCTGATTTCTGTCGCATGTGCTATGACACATGTGACAGAAAACTCCTCTCCAGGCCCTGCCAGGTCACCCTCTATAACCCCACCGGTGTTCCCCGGTGTCCCACGGTATCTGTGGAGCGTTAATCTCCCGCGGCCCTCTCCTTCACAATAGACACTGCCGCATGCACAGAGCGGCTGTCAGCTCAGCTTCCTGTGGTCAGACACAGTGAGTGGTGGTTATGCATCTGTAAGCTAAATGGGCGGCACGGTGGCTCAGTGGTTAGCACTGCAGTCTTGCAGCGCTGACGTCCTGGGTTCAATTCCCACCAAGGACACCATCTGCAATGAGTTTGTATGTTCTCCCCATGTTTGCGTGGGTTTCCTCTGGGTACTCTGGTTTCCTCCCACACTCCAAAGACATACAGATAGGGAATTTAGATTGTGAGCCCCAATGGGGATAGTGTTCCCAATGTATGTAAAGCGCTATGGAATTAATAGCGCTATATAAATGAATAAATTATTATTATTATTATTATTGCAATGCCCTGCTCATGAGGTAAGGAACATAGTTGATCAGGAGAGCTATACTACATTTCCAAATGGAGGTATGTGCTATTTCTGTTGCCCTGCTGAACGACTACCAAACATGAGAGTCCGTTATACGCCAGAAGAAAACACATCTAAATAGCGAGCTCTGTTGTTTAGTATTCATTCAGCTGGATAACTGGACTTAAAGGGGTATTCCATCTCCAAGATCCTATCCCCAATATATAGTAGGTGGAATAGCAGTAATATCAGCAAATACCAATATTTGGAAATGTAGAATAGTTCTCCTGATTAGGCATGCCCTTACCTCATGAGCAGGGCATTGCAGCTTTGATAGCAACCGTTACAACATGCTGCTGTGGACCCGGGGAGAGTGGGTGCAGATTCATTGCACCCACACTCCTCACATGGAGGGTCTGCACTCCTAGAAAATGGGGGATACGTTCCCTGAGCGTGTCCCCCCATATTCTAAACGGTCGAGAGTCGTTGTGGGACCCCCTTATTTTTTTTCTTACAATAAATTGGTGAAAGAGGGAATGTTTTGGGGAGTGTTTTTTCAAATAATTTTTTTTTGTCTATTTTTTTGTTAGTACTGACAGTTTGTGATGTCGGGTATCTGACAGACGCCATGACATCACAAACTGCTGGGCTTGATGTCAGGTGACCTTACAGCTAGTAGCAACCCCATTTATTACCCCGTTTGCCACTGCACCAGGGCACGGGATGAGCTGGGGTGAAGCGCCAGGATTGGCGCATCTAGTGGATGCGCCACTTCTGGGGCGCCTGCGGCCTGCTATTTTTAGGCTGTGAAGGGCCAATAACTATGGACCTTTCCATCCTGAGAATACCAGACCACAGCTGTCCACTTTACCTTGGCTGGTGATCCAATTTGGGGGGACCCTACTTTTTTTTTGTAATTATTATTATTTATAAAATAATTATAAAAAAAGAGCCTGGGGTGACCTCCACATTGGATCACCAACCACGGTAAAGCTGCCAGCTGTGGTTTTCAGGCTACAGCCGTCTGCTTTACCCTAGCTGGCTATCAAAAATGGGGGGACCCCACGTCATTTTTTTAAACTTTTTTTTAATGGGCTTCCCTGTATTTTGATTGCCAGCCAAGGTAACACCAGGCAGATGGGCTGGCAACCTGTAGCTGTCTGCTTTATCTGCGCTGAAAATCAAAAATACCGCGGAGCGCTACGTCATTTTTTTAATGATTTATTTTTACAGTTCTGTCATGTCAGGCAATCAAAATACACGGAAGCACTTTTTTTTTTAGTTATTTAAATAAATAATTAAAAAAAAAATATATGGGCTCCCGCTGCATTTTTTGTATTGCTAGCTATGGGTAATCCAAGCAGCTACTGGCTGCCAACCCCCACTGCTTGGTGTTACCTTCACTGGCAATGGAAAATCCAGGAAAGAATTTTTTTACTTTTTTTGCCAAAAAACTAAAAAAAAAAAAAAATGACGTGAGCTTCTCCATCTTTTTGTATGCTAGCCAGGTACAGCAGGCAGGTACGGCTGCCCCCAACCCCCAGCTGCCTATTTGTATCCGGCTGGGAATTTAAAATATAGGGAAACCCTTTTTTTAATTATTTCATGAATTTCATGAAATAATTAAAAAACAAATGACATGGGCTTCTCCCCATTTTTGTGTCCAGCCAGGTACAACTAGGCAGCTGGGGATTGGAATCCGCAGCACAGGTTAGCCCGAGGTTTCTGGGCGCCTCTGATGCGAATTGCAATCCGCAGTCGCCCCAGAAAATGGCGCTTTCATAGAAGCGCCATCATCTGGCGCTGTAGCCAACTCTTCAAGCAGCCCTGAAGCCGGGTGGCTTGCTGAGTAATCATGAGTTAATACTGGCTTTGTATTACTAGCTAGTATTAAGCCAGAGATTCTTAATGTCAGGCAAGTTTGACCCGGCCATTAAGAATCTATAATAAAGGGTTAAAAAAAGACACCACACACAGTTAAAATACTTTAATAGAAATAAATACACAGACACATTACAGACTCCATGTATATTACTCCCTCTTATCCCTCCACGATCCATGGTCTTCTGTCTTCTTTCTCCTTCAACACATTCAGCTCTGCTACATCAGCAGCGGTGCATGTGAGAAAGGACGCTGCTTCCCGTGCAGCCTGAGTGATCAGAGGCTCCGTGCTGAATAGCGGTGATGTCACCATTGACAGGCGAGTTGCTATAGCAACGGTGATCTCCGTTATTAACCGGCTGTGGCAGGCGGTGAATAAGGGAACGGGGAAGCAGACCGGGAAACCGACCGTGTGCCAGAGCATCTCGCCAGTACACGGAGATACACAAACAATCACCGCGTACTGGAGAGATGCACTGACAGGACCTAGGACAGGCCATGACGTCTAGCCATGTGACCAGTCTGTAGCCAATGAGATAACAGACACGTGACTGGTCACATGCTATTTTGACGACATCACGTAGGTCCTGTCATCACTGCTGGTTACCGGGAAGATGCAGCGATTATCGGGAGGAATAGCGGCAGGAGACAGAGTGCAGGACGCATCCCGGGGACCGGTAAGTGATATGGCAATGTTTATTAACTGTATGTGTACATTTATAACGTGTTTTTATGTGTTTGTGATTGCCTCCCATTGTTTCCTATGGGGTTCGAGCGGTTCGCCGAACCAGTTCGCCGAACCGAACTCGAACAAGACCTCCTTCGGCGAACCAAGCTCGAGCCGAACCGCGACCGGTTCGCTCATCTCTAATCAGGATATCACTCACAGGACCAGCAATCACAGGCAAAGCAGTGCTAAGCTTATAGCCGGCACTGGTTCACTGGAAATGTCAGCTTTTAAGGCATCCAAGGTCCGGAAGTGAGGCCCGAGAGAAGGCTCCACCCCCTAGCCATGTGGACGGGGAGGCGAACCATGACAGTACCCCCTCCTCAAGGGGGGGCCACCGGACCCCCAGGAAACTTCCGGTGGAAAGCCGCAATCAACCGATCGGCCCGCACGGATCGAGCCGGCACCCAGGTCCTGTCATCCGGACCGTAACCCTTCCAATGGATCAGATACTGGAGGGAACTAGGAACCCAACAAGAATCGATAATATGCTGGATCTCGTACTCCTCCTCACCGTCCACCAATATTGGAGCCGGGGGCATCTGAGAATCCACCACAGATAGAACAAATGGCTTAAGCAAGAGGTATGAAATACGTTAGGAATACGCAAGGTCTGGGGCAGTTGTAACCGAAAGACCACCGGGTTGATCACTTGAATGATCTCATAGGGTCCTATAAACTTAGGACCCAACTTAGCAGACGGAACCCTAAGCCTAATATTCCGAGTGGACAGCCACACTTTGTCCCCCACTTGAAAGGGGGGTCCCAGAGAACGGCATTTGTCCGCTTGGCGTTTCTGGGACTGTTGAGCGTCTCGATACACCGTCGTACCTCCTTCCACACCTCCCCCAGATACTGAACGACGGACTCGGCCCCTGGACACCCCGAATCCATTCTAGAGAAGGTCCCGAAGTGAGGGTGAAACCCGTAATTACAGAAGAAGGGAGAAGTCCCCGTAGACTGATGGACTCTGCTATTGAATGCAAACTCCGCAAGGGGCAAAAACGTACACCAATCCTCCTGCTGAGCAGAAACAAAGCACTGCAGGATTTGCTCAAGGGTCTGATTCGTCCTCTCCGTCTGCCCATTGGACTCGGGATGATAGGCGGACAAGAAGGACAACTCAATTCCCAACCGCCTGCACAAGGCCCTCCAAAACCGAGAAATGAATTGTACCCCCCTGTCAGACACAACATTCAGGGGCAACCCATGTAACCGAACCACCTGGTCACAATAAAGTGGTTGGCAAGGGCCGCAGCATTAGGTAGACCGGAGAGGGGAACAAAATGTGCCTGTTTACTAAAACGATCCACCACCACCCACATCACAGTCATACCATTTGAGACAGGGAGGTCCGTAATGAAATCAATGGACAAGTGGGTCCATGGTCTTTCAGGAACAGGTAATGGAACCAGTTCCCCGGCCAGCCGGTTACGACATACCTTAGCACGGGCACATGTAGCACAGGCAGACACAAACCCAGCAACATCTGAGTGAAGCGATGGCCACCAAAACAGTCAAGCAACAGCCCTGCGAGTGGCTGTAATTCCAGGATGGCCGCTAAGTACGGACTCATGGAAATCTTGAAGTACTCGTATCCGGAGGTGCAAAGGGACAAACAGTTTAGTGTCTGGAGCGGAAGATGGAGCTGAGGACTGAGCCTCCCTGACCTCAGCCTCTAACTTGGATGACAAGGCAGCGACCACCACCCCTCGCGGAAGAATGGAGGAAGGATGCTCTGGAGGTGACACAGGGTCCAAACTACGGGACAGTGCATCTGCCCTCACGTTTTTAGACCCCGGCTGAAAAGTAATACAAAACTGTAATCTAGAAAAAAAAAAAGAGCCCACCTCGCTTGTCGAGCCGTCAATCTCTTGGCGGACTCGATATACGCAAGGTTTTTATGATCAGTGATGACAGTAATACAGTGAACAGCACCCTCCAAAAAATGCCTCCATTCTTCAAATGCCAACTTTACCGCCAATAATTCACGGTTACCCACATCATAATTCCTCTCAGCCGGAGTGACTTTCTTGGAGAAGAATGCACATGGTCGCAGATTAGTCAGAGTAGCAGGGCCCTGAGAGAGAACAGCTCCCACCCCCACCTCTGAGGCGTCCACCTCCACAATAAACGGCGCCTCGAGGTCAGGCTGTACCAGGACCGGGGCGGACATGAACCGATCCTTCAACTCAAGAAAGGCCTGGACAGCCGTTTGTGACCAGTTCTGCAGATCTGCCCCTTTCCGTGTAAGGTCAGTCAATGGCTTGGCAATTTGAGAAAACCCCTTAATGAACCTTCGATAATAATTTGCGAAACCCAAAAAGCGTTGTAGCGCCTTGATATCCCTGGGTTGCACCCAATCCACGATAGCCTGCACCTTTCCTGGGTCCATTTTAAACCCATCACGAGAAAGGAGTAAAAACAAAAAAGGCTATTTCCTGAACAGAGAAAACACATTTTTCAAGCTTGGCAAACAGATGGTTATCACGTAATCTCTGTAATACTGAGCGAACATGCGTAATATGCGTATCCCTATCGGCAGAATAAATCAAAATGTCATCGAGATAGATGACCACAAAACGACCAAGAAAATCAAAGAAGATATCATTGATGAAATTTTGAAACACCGCAGGAGCATTTGTTAGACCAAAAGGCATCACCAAATTCTCAAATAACCCCTCTGACGTCAGAAAGGCCGTTTTCCACTCATCCCCTTCTCTAATACGGATAAGATTATAGGCCCCCCTGAGGTCTAGTTTGGTAAACCACCGGGTTTCAGAGAGTTGGTTGTAGACATCAGGGATGAGTGGAGGTGGATACGTGTTTTTCACAGTAATTTTGTTCAATTCTCGGAAATCGAGATATGGCCTTAATCCTCCGTCCTTCATCTTTACAAAAAAGAACCCAGTGGCCACAGGGGAAGAAGAAGAATGGATATGCCCTTTACGTATATTATCAGATATGTACGATTTCATAGCAGCCCATTCTGGACCCGAGAGGTGATATAAACGGGCCTTGGGCAATTTGGTAATGGGAAGCAAATCGATGGCACAGTCATATGGGCGATGAGGCGGAAAAACCTCGGCCTCTGTTTCCGAGAATACGTCTCCGTAGTCCCTCAGGTATTCCGGAAGACCCTCAGGACTTACGGAGAACACAGGTACAGATTGTAAACACCTTTTATGACAAGCAGGACTCCATTTGACTATGGTACGACACTCCCAATCAATAACGGGATTATGTAACATTAACCATGGATACCCCAACACTAATCCAGCAGGGAGATTGGCCATTACAAAACAAGAAATAGTTTCAGAATGCTGAGACCCGATCACCAGAGTAAATTTTTCTGTAGCAAACCGAATGAGGTTTTGAGGCAGCAGTGTTTTATCAATTGCCAGGAGTTGAATGGGTCCTTCTAACCTCACTGTCCCTAACTCTAATCTTTGGACCAACTCAGAGTCAATGAAGTTCATAGCGGACCCACAGTCAACAAAGGGAGTAGCAGACCAGACCGACTCCTTGACCCAGAGGTCAACATTCAGAAGTATCTTATTGGAGGAGAGGAAAGGTACCTGATAGTCTGGGCAACTTCCTCGACCATTACCCAGACTTAGAAATTTCCCGACGACTGTTTAGCAAAGGGGCAAGCGGGGCAGTCTTTCCTCCAGTGTCCATGGTGTCCACAATAGAAGCACAGCTTGAGATCCCGGCATCTTCTCCTCTCCTTCTCATCCAGACTGATGGCTCCAACTTCCATGTGTTCCGTAGCCGGCAACAAAAAAGTGCCCTAGGTAGAGGGGGCGGAATCTCACGCATGGTGCCCCTTCTTTCCCGTAATCTGCGGTCCATACGAACGGCCTCCGTCATCGCATCATCCAAGGTGCTGAGAGGATGGTGCAGAGCCAAGGCATCTTTCAGTGAGTCTGAAAGACCTCTCCGGAATTGGCACCTAAGTGCAGAATCATTCCACCGTACCTCAGTGGACCACTGCCGAAACTCAGAACAATATAGCTCAGCAGTGTGGTTTCCCTGAGTGAGACACATGATCCTGTCCTCAGCCACCCATACACGGTCTGGTTCATCATATATCACCCCGAGGGAGTCAAAGAAGAGGTCAACCGAATGCCGTTCCGGGGACGAAGGGGGTAGTGAAAATGTCCAGGTCTGGGGAACCCCTCTAAGCAATGACATGATGATCCCCACCAGCTGGGTCTCATTCCCCGAGGACTGAGGCTGGAGAGTGAAAAGGAGCCTGGAACTCTCCCTAAATGTCCGAAATAGGTTTTTCTCCCCCAAGAATTTATCGGGAAGCATTACCGTGGGTTCGGGGGAGGTCAGTTGGACATCAGTGGGACTATGCTGTCCTACGGTTTGTGAGGTAGCTGCTGTGGAGACACGGGGCTCAGTGGGTGCTCTCGTCCACTAAAACCCGCCGCCTTTAGAAAGACAGCGTGGCTCAGGGCTCATCCCAACGGAACGCCGGCCTCCTTAACCGTGGGCGTAACACTACTCAGACAACACAGGGTGAGGGAACCACAATAATTAGACTTTATTGGATCCCCAAACAATTAACGGCACATAACACATAACCAGCAAAACACAAAAGTAACAGGCAACAGAGTCTCACCCTTCCGCTGGCTCACCAAGGATTTAGAATGTCCTTGCCTCAGAGGTTCCAGGGCCGCTAACTCCAATCCAGCAGCACCCCGCTTTTGGCGGGCACCCACCGAGAAAGGAATAATGCCAGATTTAGGAAGCTGTCTGAGGTCTGCAAAGTCTGTAACAGGTGACTGAACTGTCCCAACCTGAGTGTCCTCCTTAGGTAGTCCTGGTATGATGATACAATCCTGGCAGCCGGAGTCGAAATCCCTAGGCTGTGGATATGGTCTCCAACCGGAACCGGAGTCCCTAGATTGAAGCCATAAGATTTCCTGATCCTCTAGTCAGCTCCGAAGAGCTTAGACTGGATCCATCAGCATCCATCAACCTGGTGGCTTAAAGAAGTCCCTTTTTATAGCCACAGCCTTACACTTAGATACACTGCGTCCTCATCGATTGGTTGGACAAGAGCGTCTCTCCCATTGGATGAATCTCAAGCTGCATGGACAATCTTCATCCAAATGATGTCTACAGAAAGACTGAAGATATCTACATGGAGTCTGCAAGTCACAGACTCAACAATGGCTACTAAGGTAATCACATTAGCAATACACAACTACAATACAATGGTTACTGGAAAAGTCTGGAGAACAATACGTCTGGCTTTCAGTGGCCAACACAATTACATTGAGTCAACAAGAGTCTTGTAAAAACAATGAGGGAATTCTCCCCCGTCTATAAACAATCTATCATGCTGTCTGGCTGAATTTTAAGAAACTGTAACCCATGAGAGTCCATGTCGTCACAGCTGCCACTGAGGTGGTCCTCGCAGAAGCGGAGACCTCACTCTGCAGCATATTGTGTGAAGCTACCAGGGTGCGATGCTCTGCAGCCAAATCCTACACCAGCTGCGTAAGGTTGGCTACTTGCTCGCACAAAGTACTGAGTGGATCCATTACAGTCTTTTAGCCTGCAAAGTTGGATCCCACTACCAAGAAATAAATGTCTTTTTTTTCTCTTTCTCCTATGGGAGATAAAGTCTATTGAGGCCGGCTATACTGTCATGCTGCCACCAGGGGGAGCCAGAGCTCTGCAGCAGAAGACACTACACAGAGCAACGAGAACCAGGAAGTAAACACACAGCGTTCTCATACACTGCCTCACAGCACAGCTGAGAAACAGAGCTGCAGGGCATGCGAGGAATAGTCAGGTAGGCTGGGTCAAACACCGTACGGGAAAAAGCAGGACCGGGGAGGAACGAGCAGAAGCGGAGTCAAAGTCAGGCCAAGGTCAGTACCGGAAGAAGCAACTGAGTGGGGAAATAGGAGAGGGGACAGAGGACAGGAGGGACGACCAGGGGATGGAACACAGACAAGGGCACGGGGGCACAGGAACAGATAGATCAGGATATCACTCACAGGACCAGCAATCACAGGCAAAGCAGTGCTAAGCTTATAGCCGGCACTGGTTCACTGGAAATGTCAGCTTTTAAGGCACCCAGGGTCCAGAAGTGAGGCCCGAGAGAAGGCTCGGCCCCCTAGCCATGTGGACAGGGAGGCAAACCATGGCATACTCCCAGTCCTGTTTTTGTGAATGGTATGAGTTATATGGAGTTAGCATAAAATGCACAATACAATGAAAATCTGGATATATTTGTCGCTAAGTTCCTGTGATTGTGCATTTAACATTTTTTCATCTGAGCAAATCCTTTTGCTTCTCAGGAATTGCCTGATGGGAATAGTTGACTTGGGGTGTGACAAGGTGGCATGAAGGAGCGTGTTTGTGGCGTTAGATTTCCGAAAAACAGAAATAGATAAAAAAAAAAATCACTTGTAGTATTGATCTGCATGTTCAAAAAGTAAACCAAATCAACTTTATTGGAGAGATAACCAAATATTTATACAAACTCTCATCTTTTGTTGGGTTGGGGTCGGTCACAGCTTAAAATTAACCATTATATTTATGCAACCGAATATACCATTTCAAACGAGGCGTAATGCCACTCCTGGTGCAATCAGACTTCACTTAACATCCACCATTTTCAACCACTGACCGCTGTGACTTAAAACAAAATAACATACAATAAAGGGGAGGAAGGGTGGGACAGCAGCACACTGTGTCCGGGGTGGCCAGCAGCACAGCAGCGTCCAGGTCTCAGGATGAGGAGAGGCCGAATCCAGGAAGTAAGGGGAATTATATAGGGGAACCAATACTAAGGAAAACAGTGGGATTGGACACCTTAAAGGGGGCAGGGTTCGGGCATGGGAGACGGATTTTAACCCCTTACATACCGGGCTCAGCAGTCAGGGTACATTCAGTGCAGCCCCACTGACATGCCCTGCAGACTGCTGAGACCCCACCACTGCACCAATCTTCCATGCCCGAATAAAACACACAATTGTAGTAAACCAAATCAACTTTATTGGAGAGATAACCAAATATTTATACAAACTCATCTTTTGTTGGGTCAGTCACAGCTTAAAATTAACCGTTGTAATTATGCAACCGAATATACCATTTCAATTGAGGCGTAATGCCATCCCGGACTCCCGGTGCAATCAGCCTTCGCTTAACATCCACCATTTTCAACCACTGACCGCCACGGAGGAGCAAAAGTTGCTTGCTAGACTGCGCTCCGACCCCCACCCATAAAAAAGAAGGCCTGCTCAATGCCTTCTTGAAGGCCTAATAAAATAGCTGCCTGTGCCTGATGGAGTTTTACCATGTCGGACCTCATGGGACAGGAACAGAGCTCATCACCGAATACGAAAAGCTTGGGCGATACCGCACCATCTATGAAGAAAGGACAAAATTAGTGAAGCAATAAATGAAGTCTACCATAATGCACAAAACAAGAGGAACGCCAACTATCGATGTGTTGAAAATCAGGGTTGGCAAACCAGCCCGTGCAGCCTCGGTAGCAGCACCCATCCTAAAAGAATGTGTACCAAACTCGAAAGGGTTAGGCCACGAAAACCAGACACTTACGAAAAAAGGAACAAGAACTGGAACTTTTCACAGCTAGGGACTATCCTCTAGAGGTAGAAGGAAACACCGGAGCTGAGCACCGCATATAGTTAACCAAAGCAATACCTGCCAGACTGATCCGTTCCTGGACTTACAAACCCAAACACGCAAACCGCCCGAAGACCACCGGAACCGTGCTTTGCAAAAACAACTTCTCACCGATTCGCAAAGCGACAAAAAAGGCCAAGCCAAAGGAAAACGCAAAAAGAACCGATTCAAAAGTGGGCAAACAAAATTACATGCACAATCAATTGCTACCATGTGACGCTATGGACAGATCCAAAAACCCCTGGGAAATGAAAGCAAGCTTTTTCAGGTGGGAGGTGAAAAAACCATAGCTTTGGAATCAATTTCAATCCCCAAGAAGGGTAACCAAAAGTAAAGCCAAAGCGCAGCTGAGCAACAGCCTCTTTATTGGGGTACCGTTCGAGCCACGGTCCCATCGCGAGAACACCCACTGGCGTCCTTATCCAGCGTGTTTGATGGTTTCTCTGGCAATGCTGTGGACGAACTAAGGCACTGGGTTGCTGCATGTGCTCTGCCACAAGCGGAGCACTTATGCCTGAATTTACATAGGCCAAAGAAGCGGCAGTGGCCTTCGTTAAATAACCAACACGTGCCGGGTCTACGAACGGCCACTGATAGGGGACGGCAGAGGTGCTAAGGTGAAAGGGGTCATAAGTGTTCTGGGCCAGCATTAAACGCAGCAAGTGCCAAGTGTCCGTGGCTTTAAATTCCCAACCCAACTGGGGTTGAAAGGCCAAACGATGATGAAAATCCTCGTCGTAACGCCACCAAGCTGATCCCCCATGTGACTTGTAGGAATTATAAATGGTGTCGAGATATATAAACATCTCAGAACAGCGCTCAGGGTGCTTCTGTCCCATGACACATCCCATAACAAAAAATGCCTGAAGCCAGTTGTTAATGGGCTTAACCACTTTTGGCCTCCTCTCGAAAGGACGATCAGATGAGCTCCGTTCCTTGTCAACTGTACGTTAATTGGTCGAAACTAAAGACCATACATCAACATAATCATTCGCCCATATTTTTTGGACAGTCTCAGCATCCAAATGGGATCCCAAAGGGGCAATGCCGCACTAGAAAGCATCTCTGTGAATGTCAGCACGAGGCGGGGGGTCAGACTGTGTAGGAGGTTAACCAGCTAAAGAAGGGTTAATTAGTATATCCCCTGCCTGTAAATTAGCTAACAGTGTCTGAATAGTCGCTGCCATGCCCGCACTACCCCCCTCACGCCCCCAAGTATTGGTACTCACCAGCATCCGGAAGGGGAGCGACAGCAGGCTCCTGGAGAGGATCAACAAACGTCTCCCTCTGAGGAGGTCAGGAACGACGGCGATGATGCCCATGGGGTACACATTTGCAGCCCCCTGCACCAAAGATGGCAGGTGAGGAGCTGCAACTGAGCAAAGGGGCCAGAAGGGCTTATTACTGCCCCAGCACCCAGGGGTGCATCCTGCTGGAGAAACTGAGGGGGCACCATGCCTGCAGACCCCTCGTTCATAGTGTCATGGTGTCCCCCTGTTATTCTTAGTGACGGTGGTGGCTGTTTAACTAGCGGTTCGGGGACGCAGGGGTTAACTAATACCAGCCACGGCTCCACACTGCCGGAGGAACAGTGTCGGTGTGCGGCAGCCACGGCCAGAAGCTGGGAGGGAGTGAGGAGCTGAGAGGGAGTGAGGGGTGAGGGATCTGCATGAGTTGATGGTACATGAGGGTTAATAGCTACCGGGAGCAAATTAGTGGGGCTAGTCGGGAGGCGCGTACACGACAAGTATGCATGTGTGGTGCCCCAGCAGTCTGGTTGCCACAGCAGTGTTGCCCTCCTCAAAAGGTTTAATGCTGAGCCTGGAGATAGTTGAGGAAATCCATTAGACAGTAAGTACCATCATCCAACACAGTTTCTCTCCCAGAGCAGCAGAGGGAGCTCTTAATCTGGAGTTCCAGGGAGGATCCCTTAAGCTCTGACCTGGGGGAGGAGTTAGTTAGTCTGTGAGGAGAGTTCAATGAAAGAGGAACTCGAGTAGTGTGGTGTGTGAGCTGGGAGCGGAGCCAGATTGCTCGGCCCAGGAAAACACAGGCCACAGAGAGGCAAAAGAGGAGAAGAACATTGGGGAGTGGAGCGCAGCCAGCTCACCCCGACGTGATCGCTAGAAAACTTGAATATCGGAGTTCAGGGCCACTCGAGTACTCGAGTACCGGTGGTCGCATCCGGAGGACGAGAGGACTGCAGGTCTCTGTCCACCCCACACCCGGAGGTGTAGCTGTAAAGTCAGGACCTGGAGCCCGGATAGACAGAACGGCACCTGTAATCGTCCACGCAGCCCGCCATATGGGAAAGTAATAAATTACCTCAGAGCAGCAGAACGGGTCTCAGTATACTGAAACAGTGGGACCCCAGTTACACAAACAGAGCATAGGGAGCAGGCCCCATTAATCATCTGGCCAGTGTGAGACCCCCGACTGCTTCCAGGCCACTGGATCACCATTACCACCTGTAACAGGCTCCCAGGACTTCCCCAGTTGCCAAAGACAAGTAAAGGAGAAACCCACACCACTGAATTAATCAGCAACTAAGGGAGGCAGATTGCAGATTTAAATCTGCCTCCCAGAGCTCATGTGACTCTCTGAGGCAACGCCCATTAGAAGGAGAGGAGGAGAGTGGAATGGAGGGAATCACCAACCATCTGACTGTCAGAGGATACAGCATTTCGTATCCACTGGCAACAGCTCACACTAGGGGACCCAGCATCCCAGGGCCCCTGAGTGACAACATTGCTCCCAGGGTACGACGTGCTCGGTCAGAACCTGCACTAGTGCAAGCTCCGGGGAGCCAGAGTACACGTAGGAGCACGACGGACCCACTCAGGTGCAGAACCACCAGACCTGACAGTACCCCCCTCTTGAGGAGAGACCTTCTAACTCTCAGCACCCAGTTTGCCAGGAAACCTTTTATGGAAGTCAGCAATAAGTTTATTAGCGTGGATATCTCACCTCGGAACCCACGACCTCTCCTCTGGACCATATCCCTTTCAGTAGATCACGTTTTGGACCCAATTCTGTACCTTTCTGGAATCAACACTCTGCTCGACTTCAAACTCCTCCTGACAATTCACAAGGACCGGGCATGGGGGAAGGTGAGGTGTGATCTGTCTTTTAGACTTCTTAAGAAGGGACCTATAAAAGATATTAGGGATTCAGATACTGGCAGGGAGCTTTACTCTAAAGGTGACTGGATTGACCACCTCCAGGATGGGAAAAGGCCCAATAAATTGAGGCCCAAGCTTGGGACAGGGTACCTTGTGCTTAAGGTTTTTTTGTGGACACCCACACCAGATTCCCAACTACCAGCTTCTCCTCCTGAGACCGGTGCCTATCCACCGCAACCTTCTGTGATGTAGACGCTTTCTGCAGCTGTCTGCGAATCCCCTCCAAGTTTTTAACCTATTGGAGGTCTCAGACACCCCAGAACTCACTTCCCACCCCCGGAAAAACACTGGAGACCTGGGATCAAAACCAAAGTTGCAAAAGAGGTACACAAAGACTCATGATGCCTAATATTGAGTGCAAACTCCGCTAAAGGTAAATAAACCCCCTGATTATTGGAACAGAAGTAACTCATGTCTCTAATGACTGGTTAGTCCACTCTGAAAGGCTATGGGGATGATATGCTCAGGAGAACGATTAATTCTGTTCTAATCCGACTACAGAAAGCCTTCAAAAACGTGGAGATAAACTGTGAACCTTGATCACAATATTAACAGGAACACCGTGCAACCTGATCACATTATTGATCCACCATGTCCTGAGCTGATGGTAATTGACTGGAATAAGATGGCACTGGCGAGAGAAGCAGTCAACAATTACTCAGATGACAGTCATTCCCTTTAGAGGCCGGAAGATCAGTAAGGAAATCCATTGGGCAGACTATGGAACTTTACTCCTGGCACACACCTCACAGGCTTGAACAAAGACCTCAACATCCAGGCCTAGCGCGGGCCACCAATACACCTGTTTAACCAAATGCATGGTACTCTTAACCCCCACGTAACCGGCCAATGAAGAAATTGTGACAGTTCTGAATAAAAAGGAGTCTGAAGCTAACAGGCACAAACAATCTGTCCCATGGGGTATCAGAGGGGGCCAAATGCTGTGACTTCAAAATCTCCCATTCCACATTAGTGATAGCAACTACCATCACTGGGGAAAAAGTGCGACAGGGGAACCTCCTCCCATTGGACAGGACAGGAAAAAATGAGAACGTGAAAAAAATAAGGCCCATCTAGCCTGTCTTGGGTTAGGCCTCTTGGCATTTTCTAAATAAATTACATTTTTATGGTCCGTGAGTATCACAAAAGAGTGTCTAGTCCCCTCCAAAAATTGTCTCCACTCTTCAAGAGCCCATTTAATGGCTAGCAATTCCCGGATACCAACATAACAATTTAACTCGATGGATGAAAATTTTCTCAAAAAGAAGGCGCAGGGCTGAAGGTGAGTGAGAGCCGCAGACCCCTGGGATAGTACTGCATTTTCTGAAACATCTATCTCCACTAGAAATGGTCTATCGAAGTCAGGCTAAACTAGAACCAGAACACAGGTAAATGCCTCCTTGAGGCAGGAAAATGCCCTAGTAGCCACAGGCCCGCATTTACAAACATCCGCTTCCTTTTGGGTAAGGTCAGTAAGGGGTTTGACAAGTTTAGAAAAACCCTTATTAAACCTCCTATAGTAATTAGCAAACCTCAAAAATCTTTGAAGGGCTTTCAGGTTTTTGGGTTGGACCCAATCCTGTACAGCCTGGCGCTTAGCAGGGTTCATGCGGAATCCAGTGGATGATAAAATTACAAATCTCCTCAACCTCGAAGGAGCCCTTGGGTACGTTCACATATAGATTATTCTCCTTAAGCCTGTTAAAGGGAACATGTCAGGTGCAGTATGCAACCATAACCACAAGCAGTTCTGGGTGCATACTGCTAATCCCTGTCTAACTGTCCCTGTAAACACTAGCATAGTGTGAGATGCCGAGGGGAGAAGTACTAGAGAACAGGTATGTTTCCCCTCAGTTCATTTCATATGCCTCCATGTACTGATTGTGGAGCAGTCAGCCCATGCAAATAGGCTGGCAAAAGCTGGGAAAGTCAGATCTGGCTCAGCAATAAGTTAGTCACTGAAGGCTGTTTATTTCAGTGTAATTTTGGGCTCGATTTTTCCTGGAGTAATCAGTAGGAATGGCAGTGGGACTGGTTGCTCCCTTCACATTAAGTCCAGGTTTTGATTCCTCAGCGGATCAGCTGAAATAATCAGGAGGCATTCAGTAGACTGAGACTGCTGAGGAGAGCAGTACAGGCTCATGGCTGCTGATGCTGAGACTCAATACCTCTGCTTGCTGTGCTGAGGAACCGACACAGTAAGAGAATACTGTTTTGTTTGTTACATAGGTTTATTTTATAGTTAGCATTCTGTTGTTAGTTAGTGGCCAGACAGCCTTAGACATTTGTGATGCCCTGGCAAAACCAGGTAGTCACAGATGACTGTACCCCCCAAAAAGGGTACAGGAATCGCCTCCTCCTTGGGAATCTACACCACACTTTCCACACATGGGAACACCAGCCACAAATCCTAGTCGCCCCCCATGACAACCAGGACACACCAGTGGGCGGGACCAGGCAGACGGGAACGCCCACCTAGGGGTCTTGAGGTGACACGGGGCGGGAACCAGTTAGTTCAGTAGGAGTGGAGTTGAAGTAGAGTGGAGTGAAGTTGGGATTCGGTAACAGGAGCTGAAGTGCAGTGTGGTCAGGGTTGGAGCCCTTGGACCACGGGAGGACCGACTAGGTGGCAGACTGCATTTTAGGGCCACAGGCGACGGAGATCCGGTCACGGGAGACCTGAAGTGGATTGGGGCAGGGTTGTAGCCCGCCGGTACCGACGACGGGAATCTAGTCCGGAGGCTGTGCACGGGCGGGGTACCTGGACCCTAGGACGAGGCAAACTTCAAGCCCCTTGTTAATTGACCAGCGGGACAAGGTACCAGGCCTTGTTCCCGAACAGAGCAGCCCAGATAGAGCAGACCGGAAGCGCAACTCGGGGGACATGGTGTCCGCCAAGAACCAATTGAAGTCCCACGGGTCAGTGTCTGCGGGCAACGGCTCCTTCTGTGTCCAAAGCTGCAGGGGAGCAGATTTCTCCTGTTCCAGGCGGGTTAATCCACACACCACAACACACAAGTGCAGGAGGAAGGGCCCCTACATTGCTAACCTGTGTGCGGGACCAGCACACCCCTCCAGAGGCAACCGGCATCCGTCCTTGGTTTACAGTACAGACTCTGTGTGGATTATTCATAATCGTGAGTACACCACTGTCACCCGGTCCAACCTGCCGACAACGTCCCAGCCCTGCTCCTTACGCCACAACCGGGCCTCGGGACTACACCTCCCCTACCCATGGAGGGGATTCCACCTTGCTGCCCCGCTCCATCAGCCCCGGGCCACCCCAAACCAGGCAGCGGGGTTGCCACCATCCCATCACCGCAATCCACGGGTGGTGTCACAGACAATTTCCCCTGTAAATACCTCCCCTTTTCACTGTGTGAGAGGATGGGCGGATGCACGAGCCACGGGTCCGGCCACCACTTGAGCCCAGGATATGATCCCTGATCCGAGCGCCCCTCAAGCAGCCCCGGTCGCCGCAGCGGAGGCGGCACCCGTCCGCGACAACACAAAACCTGGAGTCACAAATATGATTCTTACCCCATCAGTAGATGCCATGCGCCTTGCTTCAAAATCCATGAAACGTTCCAAAATCTTGAACTGCTGCCATCTTGCTGCCATCTTTGGCGCCAAAACAACAAGAGTGTCATCTTCTTCCCCAAAAAAGGTGCGAAGCCGAAGCCCCGCCCCCTAATAACGCGGGCGTAACCAAGTGACTCCCAAAGCAGGAAGTCGCAAAGGACAGTGGGTCTCGCGAGACTGCTGTTGAAAACCAAGGGGGAGCGGCATGTAAACCAAGAGGATAAAGGGCAGGGACACCAGGACTTTGCCAAATCCCGTTCCTGGACAAGCAAGCGGCAGGATGTCTCAGGGGTCCAACAACCAGCATGTGGAGAGGCCCGTTCCCGGGACCGCCAACTGGATTGAAGCGCAGACGGAGAGGATGTGCCGAAGAATCCAGGCCCAGGCACATTTCATCATGATGCGGTGAACCACCGAAATTAATGGCTGCAGCTGTCCGGGCGCGCGAGATGGAGATGGCCTCGGAGGAGCGAGTAAGCAGTGACCCACGCCCCCATGTTCCTCAGGAACTGGACATCTCAGCTAAGGGGTCTGGCCTGCCTCCGTCCGCCACGTTGCCTCCCTCGCCGCCCGTGTCCGTGGCCAGCCCCTGATCGGCCCGCTACCCCCAGCACCGGCAGCGGAACCCGTCTTGTGTCAGAAGGAGGCCCCAGCAATGGGGACCTCGGACCTTGCCTGCACCACCGACCCAGCACCCGTCTCGGCCCCGAGCCAGGCCACAACCCTGACGACATCCCATCTGGCCCAGAGCCAGGCCGCAGCCCCGATAACGTCATCCCCGGAAGTCCGCCCGGCTGCGACAGAGATGACGACGGCTCCAGCAGTCCGCCCGGCCGCAACAGAGATGATGACGGCTCTGGCAGTCCGCCCGGCCGCAGCGGAGGCGGAGCCTGACCAGAAGTCTGTCTGGCCCACGGTGCCGGCCGCTCCAAAATATTCCGTCCCGGCTGTGGAACAGCGGGCATGCACCTGCTGAGAGGAGGAGCAGGCCACTGAGCGATGGGGCCCACGGCAGAGAGAGAGTCCGGTCATCGCCGGCGCCGAGAGCATCCCAGTGGGCCTGACTCCCAAGCAGGAGGCAGAGCACGGAACCCGTGCCCCGTATTGGGAGCGGCAGCAACGGTAGCTACGCCAGGAAATAGCCGCCCGTGAGAACTGTAAGGCTGAGGTGCTGGCCCGCACCTATAAAGAAAAGGACAACCTGCGTCAAGCCATCTTCTGGGTCAGGGGCCCGACATACCGTGGGCAGCTCCGCTACTTTGACCCCCAAAAGGGATTGGGTCTCATTTATGAACCTGGACTGGAAGCAGAGATATTTGTGTCCCGGAGGGATGTGGTCCCTCACCTGCCTACCGGCCACCCAGACCGTAATCTGGAGGCAGGGGACATGGTAAGCTACACCCGGCATTGCGGAGAGCGAGGGTGGTTTGCCCTTGATGTGAAGAAGTGTGTGGTAGTCAACGAAACCCCTGCCTCGCCTCCCACCGTTTCTTGTATGAAGAAAAGAAGTAAGGTAGCGGTTCCCGGCTGCCTTTCTCCTACAGTTGTTTGAAAACAAAGTTTTATTTCAGCCAGTTAACAGTTAAAAATGGACCATGGTGTCAGGAGTGGCGACATCGCCCCAAAAACTTTCTTGGGTCAAGTAAATAACCCCCCCATCTACCTTCTTGTTACTGACCGCCAGGAGGCGGCACCCGCTGGAGAGGTCGGTTGGAGGAAGGGCCTGTAAGGGGTGGGCAGACCCCTTACAAAGAAGCAGTCTACCCGAAACGTTGTTGATATTAATAAAAATGTTTTTATTGTTATTACATTGTCGTAGTGGGTTCCCCCTAGTGGCCGGGTGGGACGGCTGTCTCACAGAAACAAGTGGTAGGAGGAGCCGGCAAGATAAAGGGGAGGGAGGATAGAGATGTTGAGAAAAAGTGGGAGCAAGAAGGCAGTTGTGTCCGGGACGGGAGAGAAGAAGCAGAGAAGGGGCAGAGTGTGGGAGCTGGAAGAATAGGAAAGCCGGAGAGGAAAGGAGCGGGCGGAACCTCAAAGTGCGAAGCAGTACCGGTGTGAGTCCGGTCTGTGGGTAGCCGTAGTGGGAGCCAGGTGAAGCAGATTAGCCGGGCACATCCCCACTGGAGGAGACGTCAGGACAGGCTTTTCCCCAGCTAAAGAAAATGTGAAGTCATCTGTACCTGCCGGTTGTGTGAAGAACTGTAAAATAAAGAATGTATTTTATTTGCACCGAATCATGCCTGGAAAGTGTTTGTACGTCGGACGACATTTGCACCACCACACTCTGCCCCACCAAGTCATCTCCTGTCCCGATAGTGACGGCGGAGCCAGGGGTAAGCCTGAGAGAAAAAGGGGCCATGACTACAATCCCCGAGGCACCCCTGGAACCCCGTTACAGGCCTGCGGTGGAGTCGGCCAAGGCCCAGTCACCACGGAAACCGCTGACTACCCTCCAGGCGAAAGGGTTCCGGCCCAAGGGACTCTTTGGGGTGATACAGGGTGCGGAACTTTGACCCGGACACAGACACTCACCAAAACCCGGAATGGGACAAGCGGTGACACCAAGGGAGGGTACAGGTGTTTTGGGTGGCGGAACAAAGGAAAAAGGGGTAGATGGACATCGTTAAAGTAACGTTTAAGATATGTGCCTTCCATGAAGGGAAGAAATGTTCTAAGGTTCTACCGTTCCAATGTTATTTATGTTTTACCTTTTTTTCTAGATGTTGAAAAAAATTACTACTGGTGCCGGACAGCCCGCGGACGGGCTGTTTTACCAAGGGGGAGTGTGACGCCCTGGCAAAACCAGGTAGTCACAGATGACTGTACCCCCCAAAAAGGGTACAGGAATCACCTCCTCCTTGGGAATCTACACCACACTTTCCACACATGGGAACACCAGCCACAAATGCTAGTTGCCTCCCCATGACAACCAGGACACACCAGTGGGCGGGACCAGGCGGATGGGAACACCCACCTAGGGGTCTTGAGGTGACACGGGGCGGGAACCAGTTAGTTCAGTAGGAGTGGAGTTGAAGTAGAGTGGAGTGAAGTTGGGAGTCGGTGACAGGAGCTGAAGTGCAGTGTGGTCAGGGTTGGAGCCCTTGGACCATGGGAGGACCGACTAGGTCGCAGACAGCATTGTAGGGCCACAGGCGATGGAGATTCGGTCGCGGGAGACCTGAAGTGGACTGGGGCAGGGTTGTAGCCCGCCAGTACCAACAACGGGAATCCGGTCTGGAGGCCATGCACGGGCGGGGTACCTGGACCCTAAGACGAGGCAAGCTTCAAGCCCCTTGTTAATTGACTAGTGGGACAAGGTATCAGGCCTTGTTCCCGAAGAAAGCAGCCCATATAGAGCAGACCGGAAGCCCAACACGGGGGACAGGGTGTCCGCCAAGAACCCATTGAAGTCCCACGGGTCAGCGTGTGCGGGCAATGGCTCCCTCTGCATCCAAAGCTGCAGGGGAGTGGATTTCTCCCGTTCCAGGCGGGTTAATCCACACACGACAAGACACAAGTGCAGGAGGAAGGGCCCCTACATTGCTAACCCATGTGCGGGACCAGTACACCCCTCCAGAGGCAACCGGCATCCGGCCTTGGTTTACAGTACAGACTCTGTGTGGATTATTCGTAATCGTGAGTACACCGGTGTCACCCGGTCCAAACTGCCGACAACGTCCCAGCCCTGCTCCTTACGCCACAACCGGGCCATGGGACTACACCTCCCCTACCTGTGGAGGGAATTCCACCTTGCTGCCCCGCTCCATCACCCCCGGACACCCCCATACCAGGCAGCGGCTGTGCCACCATCCCATCACCACAATCCACAGGTGGCATCACAGACAATCTCACCTGTAAATACCTCCCCTTTTCACTGTGTGCGTGGACGGGCGGTTGCACGAGCCCCGGGTCTGGCCACCACTCGAGCCCAGGACACGATCCCGGATCCAAGCGCCCCTCGAGCAGCCCCGGTCGCCGCAGCGGAGGCGACACCCGTCCGCGACACATTTATTTTCCTGTTTTTGAATGTGTAACACTGAGAGATAAGGGCGCTTTCACACTTGCGTCATTTGGCATCCGTCACAGTGCGTTGTGTGACGCATTAGATGGATGCCTTGCAAATAGTGTGATAATAAAGGCAACGTATTCCTGTGAAATAACGCGTTGCGTTAAGTTGTTTTTTTTAGCCGAGAGAGACCACACGCAGGCACTACAGCCTCCATCATCACTGCACACGCAGGCACTACAGCCCCTATCATCACTGCACACGCAGGCACTACAGCCCCAATCATCACAGCACACGAAGGCACTACAGACCCCATCATCACAGCACACGCAGGCACTACAGCCCCCATCATCACAGCACACGCAGGCATTACAGCCCCCATCATCACAGCACACGCAGGCACTACAGCCCCCATCATCACAGCACACGCAGGCACTACAGCCCCCATCATCACAGAACACGCAGGCACTACAGCATCCATCATCACAGCACATGCAGGCACTACAGCCCCCATCATCACCGTACACACCCCGACACTACTGCACCCATCATCACCGTTCACACCTTGACACTACTGCACCCATCATCACCACTCACACCCCGACACTACTGCACCCATCATCACCGCACACACCCCGACACTACTGCGCCCATCATCACCGCACACACCCCGACACTACTGCACCCATCATCACAGCTCACACCCCGACACTACTGCACCCATCATCACCGCACACACGCAGGCACTACCGCACCAATCATCACCGCTCACACCCTGACACTACCGCACTCATCATCACCACACCCCCCCGACACTGCTGCACCCATCATCACCGCACACACGCAGGCACTACCGCACCCATCATCACAGCTCACACCCCGACACTACCGCACCCATCATCACTGCACACGCAGGCACTAACTCACCCATCATCACCGCACACGCCCGCACTATCTCTGTGACGTCCCCGCTGACAGCACGACTCCCTTCAGTTGCTGCGTGGAGCTCACAGTGAGCGGCAGTGTTCTACTGCCGCTCCTGTCAGCTTCATGTAGCAGAGCTGGATGCATCGTGGGACCTCATGGATTACGTCGGACATGGAAAGGTATTTGGGAATTTTAATAAAGTGGTGAAAGAGGGTGTTTTTTTTGTCTTTTATTCCAAATAAAGTATTTTTTCGGGTGTATGTGTTTATTTACTTTCACTTACAGGTTAATCATAGGTATCTCGGAGAAATGCCTGCCATGATTAACCTAGGACTTAGTGGCAGCTATGGAGTATGTTATTTATGTTTTACCTTTTTTTCTAGATGTTGAAAAAAATTAATACTGGTGCCGGACAGCCCGCGGACGGGCTGTTTTACCAAGGGGGGAGTGTGACGCCCTGGCAAAACCAGGTAGTCACAGATGACTGTACCCCCCAAAAAGGGTACAGGAATCACCTCCTCCTTGGGAATCTACACCACACTTTCCACACAAAAAGGGTACATGGAGTGCCATTAACTCCTTATTACCCCGATTGCCATCGCACCAGGGCAATTCGGGATGAGCCGGGTAGAGTCCCAGGACTGTCGCATCTAATGGATTCGGCAATTCCATGTCGCTGCTGTCTGATATTTTTAGGCCGGGGGGCTCCCCATCCTGAGAATAACAGCCTTCAGACGTGTGGCTTTATCTTGGCTGGTATCAAAATTAGGGGGGACCGCACGCCGTTTTTTTTCAATTATTTTATTTATTGTACTGCACGATATAGACTCGCCCACTGGCGGCTGTTGATTGGTTGCAGTGAGACAGCTGTCACTCAGCATGGGGGCGTGTCTGACTGCAACCAATCATAGGCGCCAGTGGGCAAGGGAAGCAGAGAATACGAGATTGAATAATGAGCGGCCGGCATTTTCAAAAGCAGGAGAAGCTGCCAGAGCAGTGTGACAGCTGTGCAGCACCGCACCGGTGATCGATGAGTAGGATTAAGGGAGGAGAGAGACCAGGAGTGATTTTAAACGATTTAGATCATTCTGCTGGACATGCTGAGCATGCGCAGTAGAATGTGACGGGATCCGTCAGCGGATTCCGCCGCTTAGTGCATAGCGGAGGAATCCGCCCCCGTAGACAATCATTAGACACCTTGGTGGATTCTAATGGGATCCATCAGGGTGCGATATTTTAACGACCCAAAAAACGCTACATGCAGCGTTCCCTCCACCCGACGCTGCGTCAAAATAATGACTCAGCGTCGTCCAGCGGATGCAACGCAGACACTTGTGTTACAGTGCGTCGTCAATATAAGTCTATGGAGAATAGCGCAGTGCGTTAACGGACTACACTATTCTCCATAGCGGTGGATTGCGCTGAACGCAAGTGTGAAAGCGCCCTAAGTGTACACAATAAACACAGCAGTGGTCATACCTGTGTAGAACCTGCCAGTCTGCCGCTGTCATCTGTGACTCCATAGCCACTCGCTTGGACCAAAGCAAAGATCCCAGCTGAGCTATACAAATCTCACAAATGGTGTCTCGAATGCGGGCATTAGTGGCTATTGGACTGTGACTGCAGATAAACTGCTCTATGGGCATTGTCTCTTGTTGATGTCCTGGTTGAAAGCTTCTGTGCTGCTGAAGAGCCAAGAGACCAGCAATATGGAGGAGCTGCTGAAACAGTTGATGCAGGTCAACATTAACCAACAACAGGCCAATGTCCAGCAACAACAGACCAATACTTACCTCCAGAAGGCGCTGGAGCAGCAGCACCAAATGCACCAAGAGCAGTTAAATGCAATAAAGGAGTCTTTGGTTTAGCAGCCGCGAGACGCGGAGGACCGTGCACAAAGCTCTGCCAGTGCGCAGAAAGCCGTACAAAAGACTTTACTTAAAATGACTGCTGCTGATGTAGTGGAAGCATAGCTGGCAATGATTGAATGTATTGCAGAACGTGAACGCTTACCGGTGGACAAATGGGCTGAAGTAGTTGCTCCATTCCTGATCGGAGATCCGCAAAAGGCTTATTATGATCTAAGTGGAGCTGATGCTATGGACTATATTAAACTAAAAGGTGAAATCCTGGCAAGGCTGGGAGTAAACACACATGTACGGGCACAGAGGGTACATCTATGGACTTTTGTGGCACATCAGCCAGCTCGTTCACAAATGCATGACATCATCCATCTGGTGAAAAAATGGCTGCAACCAGAAACTCTGACGCCAGCACAGATGGTGGAATGTGTTGTCCTAGACAAGTACCTGCGATCCTAACCGGCTAAGATCCAGAGGTGGGTCAGACAAAGTGGCCCAACCAGCGCTGACCAGTTGGTGAACATGGTCGAGCATTACAGCGCTTCTGAAAGCCTACTCCAGGGGATGCTTTCACCTTGCTGGGGTTCTAGGAAATCGCCTGAAAGTCCTGCTAAAACTACTCCTTTCTCAAAAGAATAAAATGTTGCAACTAGGGGTAGCAGGTCCCCAAAGGACTATGATAGCGGTGTGGTTTCTCAGCAAGTCAGCAGGCCCAGACTGAGGTCCCCAACTCAGAGGCAAGGGCTTATACAGTGTTGGTGATGTCGTGGGCTCGGCCACGTAGCTGTTAACTGCTCATTAACTACAGAGCCGATGGACTGTAACACTGCAAGGTGTCTGTCATTATATGTACGGTCAGTCTGTGCTGCGGAGATCCTCACGGGAAATGAACAACATGTGTGTTGCATTGAGGTCAATGGCTATAGTGTCAATGCCATCTTAGACTCTGGCAGTCAAGTAACCTTGGTACATGCTAGCTTGGTGGACCCTGGAGCAATAACAGATTCAACTGTGGGCATTAGTTGCATACATGGCGATACTAAAAACTACCCCACAGCCTGTGTAACTCTTGCCACACCTTTGGGGGCCAAAAGACATCAGGCGGTGATCGTAAAGACAATGTGGCATAGTGTAATCCTGGGGAGAGACTATCCCTTATTCTGGGACTTGTGGAATGTTAAAAATGGTGTGAACACCCCGGTTGAAGAAAAACTGGTGAATGATACCCTGGGGCTAGCCTCTGAGCCACTGGAGCAAGATGATCGGGGGCACACTACAGGGGTAGCTCCAGAATCTGTAGACTCTCTGTGGCTGTGTTTGCGGGCGAGGCGGACAAGCTAGAGGATGTTATAGAGATGCCAGGTCTTGAGGTGGCTTGTGATAATTTGGGGACCGCTCAACACCAAGATCCTACTCTAACAAGAGCATGGGAAAATGTGAAGGTCTCTGAGGGAAACCCAGTGTACCCAGGGGCTCAAAATGAGTTTCCACATATGGAAGTGCAATAGGGCATGCTGTACCACATTGACAAGATGCGAGGAGTGGTGGTGGAACAGCTAGTGGTAACCAAATCCTTTCATCAGGTGGTTTTAGACCTGGCACATAAACATCCCTTGGGGGGCCACCTGGCTGGAGAAAAGACAAAAGACCGTATTCTGCAACGTTTCTTTTGGCCGGGTCTGGTGGGAGATGTAACTGAGTACTGTCAGTCCTGTCCTATATGCCAGTTGACTGCGCCTATGACACATTTTAGAAGCCCCCTTGTACGCTTGCCAATAATAGAGGTGCCCTTTGAGAGAATAGCAATGGATATAGTCGGTCCATTAGTTAAATCTGCCAGGGGTCATCCATACATTTTCGTGGTACTGGATTACGCCACCCGTTATCCAGAGGCTGTACCGTTACGAAATGCAAAAGCAATTTCAAAGGACCTTTTTAACATGTTTTCTCGCACAGGCATTCTGAAAGAGATACTTACAGATCAGGGGACCCCCTTTTTGTCTCATATACTCAAAGAACTATGAAAATTTTTAAAAATATCCCACCTGCGTACCTCAGTGTATCACCCTCAGACTGACGGTCTGGTCGAGCGCTTTATTAAAACCCTAAAGGGGATGTTGAAAAGGGTGGTGGATA
Source organism: Anomaloglossus baeobatrachus (assembly GCF_048569485.1). Lineage (NCBI taxonomy): Eukaryota > Metazoa > Chordata > Amphibia > Anura > Aromobatidae > Anomaloglossus > Anomaloglossus baeobatrachus. The sequence continues at coordinate 95,749 of NW_027442571.1, forward strand.
AAGACGGGAGGGATTGAGATGCTCTCCTGCCATATCTCTTCTTCGCCATACGAGAGGTATCCCAATCCTCCACGGGCCTTTCACCTTTTGAATTGGTCTATAGGCGGTGTCCCAGAGGCCTGTTGGATATTGCCAAGGAGATTTGGGAGCAAGAGGTGACTCCTTACTGCAGTGTAGTTGAACATATAACACTCATGCAGGACAGAATTGCGGCAGTTATGCCAATAGTCAAAGAATGTTTGGAGCGCGCACAACATACCCAAAGCAGGGTGTACAACCGGGCAGCTAAAACACGAGTTTTTCAACCCGGGGATCGGGTGTTAGTGTTGGTACCTACTGTAGAAGATAAATTTTATGCAAAAATGGCAGGGGTCATATGAGGTGCTGAAAAGAATAGGTGAAGTGAATTATAAGGTACACCAACCAGACAAGAGAAAACCCCAACAAATCTACCACATAAAGTTGCTTAAGTTCTGGCGGGACAGGGAGAGTCTGGTAGTGGGGACTACCATTGATAGTGGTCCTCGAGTGGCACCAATATCTGAGGTAAGTGACCCCCAGATAGTACCGCCAGAGGTGGGTATTGCAGACACGCTATCCAAGACCCAAATACAAGAAACCAAGGAGTTCGTACAGAGAAATGCAGATATTTTTTCAGAACTACCCGGCCATACTCACCTAATTAAACATGACATTGTCACCGACCCTCAGACATGAGTACGGTTAAAACCATATCGAATTCCTGAGACTCAAAGACAAGCCATTGCCCAGGAAGTAAAGAAAATGCTGGCGCTCGGGTTATTGAGGAGTCCCGGAGTGAGTGGGCTAGTCCTATCCTGCTGGTGCCCAAGCCCGATGGGACTAGCCGGTTTTGTAATGATTTTCGTAAGTTAAATGAGGTATCAAAATTCGATGCCTACCCCATGCCAAGAGTTGATGAACTTATAGAGAGACTAGGTTCAGCCAGATACATATCCACTATTGACTTAACAAAAGGTTATTGGCAGATTCCCCTCACTGACTCGGCCAAAGAGAAAACTGCCTTTGTTATGCCACAGGGACTGTTCCAGTATCGGGATATGCCATTTGGGTTGCATGGAGCCCAAGCCACCTTCCAAAGACTAATGGATATCATCCTAAAGCCCCGTGTCCAGTATGCAGCCGCATATTTGGACGATATCATTATCTTTAGTGATAACTGGGAAACTCATTTGCCGAAGGTACAAGCTGTCTTGCACCATCTAAGGGCTGCCAGGTTGACTGCCAATCCCAAGAAGTGTACATTGGGGTTGGAAGAAGCTCGCTATGTGGGATACATCATTGGTAGGGGAGTTATAAAACCTCAGGCTAAAAAAAGTGGACGCCATTCAGAATTGGCCACAACCAGTCACCAAAAGACAGGTCAGAGCCTTTTTGGGGATTGTTGGTTATTACCAGCGGTTCATCAAAAATGTTGCTACCATCGCAGCCCCACTCACAGATCTTACCAAGGGGTCAAACTCTGTCTCAATAAAGTGGAACACAGAAGCAGAGGAAGCCTTTCAACGGTTGAAAAAGGCTTTATGTGACCAACCAGTGTCGGTTACTCCAAACTTTAAATGGAAGGTGTCGTGCCCAAAAAAAAAATTTCAATAACTGAAAAAATGTAAAGTATTAATGTTTTAATGTTTTGTTTAAATATTATTATTTGTTTTTAATTGAGCAAAGTATAAAAAGAAAATAAAAAGTTTGATATTTTCCACTGTTAAACACTAGGGGAAGCAGCTGCTGAAATCCTACAGAAATCCCACTGTAGAAAAAGCCTGGATTACAGCTGCAGCAAAAGTGGGCAGAATCTGCTCTCTTGTGTGTGATATCACCTCCCCCTCCCAATCCGGACGTTTCCAACAGATAAGAGAGAATGTAGTGTAGGGACACCGTGCAGAGCCATTTTGTTGGTGACCACAACTGTCTAAAGTGTCACCAAGGACAGCTGCATAGTGCTCCCCACATAACGCTCTGCACGCCCAAGTCCAGCAATGCTCTGCCACATGCACGCCTACCCGCAATGCTCTGCCACACGGACGCACACAGTGTGTGTGTACACTGTGTATATACTGTGTGTGACAGCACCCAGCATGAGGGCAGCGGAGCCAGCTTGTGTATATACTATATACCGTGTACTGTGTTATATACTATATACTGTGTGTATATACTATATACCGTGTGTACAGTGTGTATATACTGTGTGTGTGACCGAGCAGCATGAGGGAGGCGGAGCCAGCGTGTGTATATAATATATACCGTGTATTGAGTGTATATACTAAACACTGTTTGTATATACCGTGTGTACACTGTGTATTTACTGTGTGTGTGACCGAGCAGCATGACTGTGCAATGCTCTGCATTCACGACCACCCGAAATGCTCTGCCACACGCCCGCAATGCTCTGCCACGCACACACACACAATGCTCTGCCACATGCACACACACAATGCTCTGCCACGCCCGCGCACACAATGCTCTGCCATGCACGCACACACAATACTTTGCCATGCATGCACACACAAAATGCTCTGCACCATGCACGCACAAAATGCTCTGCCACATGCACGCACAAAATGCTCTGCCACATGCACACACACACAATGCTCTGCCAGGCACGCACAAAATTCTCTGCCATGCACGCTGACACAATGCTCTGCCATGCACGCTGACACAATGCACTGCCACGCACGAACATACAATGCACTGCCACACGCATGTGCACACAAAATGCTCTGCCACACGCACGCACAAAATGGTCTGCCCCATGCAGGCACAAAATGCTCTGCCACATGCACGCACACACAATGCTCTGCCAGGCACACACACACAATGCTCTGCCAGGCACACACACACAATGCTCTGCCATGCACGCTGACACAATGCTCTGCCATGCACGCTGACACAATGCACTGCCACGCACGCACACACAATGCACTGCCACACACATGCGCACACAAAATGCTCTGCCACATGCACGCACAAAATGCTCTGCCACACGCACGCACAAAATGGTCTGCCCCATGCAGGCACAAAATGCTCTGCCACATGCACGCACACACAATGCTCTGCCAGGCACACACACACAATGCTCTGCCATGCACGCACACATAATGCTCTGCCATGCACGCACACATAATGCTCTGCTATGCACGCACACACAAAATGCTCTGCCACATGCACGTGTCGCGGGCGGAGGAGGGGACGCCGCGCTCTCCCTACTGCTCAGGTCCGGCTGCCGCTGCTGCTGCGGCCTCTGCTGCTCGGTGGCTCGAGCGATGGGCCGGATCCCGGAGACTCTAGCGGCGCTCCTCGCCCGTGAGTGAAAAGGGGATTGGGTGTTTTGGGATAGTTTATTGTCCGTGACGCCACCCACGGTTGTGGTGATTTGTTAACACCACCGCTGCTCTGTATGGGGAGCCCGGGAGTGATGATATGGACCAGCCAGTTGTTGATGTGCCCCTCTGTGGGTAGGGGTTGTGGTGCTCCCGGGGCCCAGTGATGGGATTGGAATGGTGGACAGGCGGGTCTGGGGTCTGTGGAGGTGCAGGGGCGCAGGGGCAGCGCTGTGCCACACGGCATGGAGGTACTCACTCAGCCAGTAAACACGACACAGTTCTCGGTAAACAAAACGGCTGGTTGGACGGGTCCCTCGGACGGCTACGGTGCTGCGGCTCCCTGCAGTTAGCGATGACGGTCTCTTCCCTGCACCTATGTAAAGTCTCTTTGGTAGCGATGGGTCCCCACCAGTTACCCGCTCCCCGGCTTCAATCTGGGCCGGAGGAGCCTCTCTCTTGCCCGCAGGCGCTGGCCCTGGGAAACTGGTGCCTTGGCGGTGGCGGTGTCTCCCCTTAATGGTCGGACTGTTGCCTTCAATCGGGACTTGGTTGTTAGGAGACAGAGGTCCCCTTCACTGACGGATTTGGCAAATTATGGCGACTCCTAGCCTTGCCGGGATCTGAAAGGCCCCTGCCCTGGTGCTGACTGTTCTTTGTATACTGCTCCGGTACCGCTGGGTCACTACCCGTCCGCGGTCCTTCCAGCAACCTCCGAGCAGTCCCCCTGCAGACTAT
>NW_027442572.1:0-99608 GCF_048569485.1 Anomaloglossus baeobatrachus
GGGCAATACTGGACGGTAAGGGCAATACTGGACGGTAAGGGCAATACTGGACGGTAAGGGCAATACTGGACGGTAAGGGCAATACTGGACGGTAAGGGCAATACTGGACGGTAAGGGCAATACTGGACGGTAAGGGCAATACTGGACGGTAAGGGCAATACTGGACGGTAAGGGCAATACTGGACGGTAAGGGCAATACTGGACGGTAAGGGCAATACTGGACGGTAAGGGCAATACTGGACGGTAAGGGCAATACTGGACGGTAAGGGCAATACTGGACGGTAAGGGCAATACTGGACGGTAAGGGCAATACTGGACGGTAAGGGCAATACTGGACGGTAAGGGCAATACTGGACTGTAAGGCATACCTAGGTTTTAGAGGTGGATAGTAGGGAGGGGTCATGATGCACTGTTATGGAGTAATGTAGCCCCATCCTAGTATATGATTGCAACCAGTAATTAAAGTGCTATATTGTTGGATTCAGGTCCTCAGCTGTTTTTTGCTACATCTGAGATTAACATGTATGCAGACAGATTCCCTTTATTATGGTTCTGGATCTGCCCCCATATTGAGAGCAGTGCTGCTGCGAGAAAACAAACTAAAAAAACCACTCCTGAGGGGGAATAATGTCAGGCATAGGGGTGGAAACAGCACTGCTTCAGTCACCGCTCCATCTATAGTAAGTGATGGCTGTAACTGCAACAAATGGTCCCTGCATTAGAGCCAGCTTTCAGATTCTCCCATTACAGAAATTGTAGCTGGTGATTGTGAAGTTCTATGAAGCACTGCCAGTGGGGTCTTAGAAGAACTTGCATTGTCAGTGTGCCTCTAGCTCCTCCCTTCAAAAGAGGTGAATTCTAAAGATTCCATGGAGTAATCTGGAAGTTTAAAGCTTGCCTTCAGACCACAGATTTTACCCATCAACTATGGTTGTGAAGTTTATACACATCTGACAGACAAGTCAATGCAGTATTTTATTAACATACAAAAGTGCATTAAAACAGTTACATACTGGGGGTTATACATTAGTGATGCTGGTTACAGTTAAGCTGGATTTGTGAAGACAAAAATAAAGACAAGGGTCAATGACCGCCAACCCCCTTCACATCTTCCATGGTCTGTTGCCAGATACTGGCCCTCTGATTAAGGGGAAAGCAAGGAGATGGAAAACAAATGACAAGTCAGTGATGTTTGACAGTTCAGGTGGGTTTTACTTTTTGTCTGAGCCTCCATCATCAATTTCTTCCTCCTTATCTTGGCTACCAGCCAGTTCTGGAGTGAAGTGACCTACCAGCCAATTTAGTGGAGTGTTATTTATAAAGTAGGTTATCATCTCATCCATACCATCCTTTATTTGTGTAATCTTGTCCTTAGTGGCGGTTAAGAGGCTGTCAGACATGTCTCTGAAGGAAGAGGCAGAGTGGAAGTTTTGATAGATATCTGCAGCCATGGCACTAATACTTTGAGCCTTGTTCTGAAGGTTTTGCTGAAGACCTTGGACACTGGAGACCAGAGACAGACATGTGCTTTGCAGGTGATTAGCAAGATGCCGGGCAATAGCCAGTGTGCGAGATTCAATCTGCTGAAAGGAGAAGAAATGTTATGTTTCCAGTACACAGATGATGCCTAGCATAAGACTCAAGGGAGTGTCATTACCTCTGCACCCTCAGTTTCTCCACCAGCATCTTCTCTGGAGCCTTTTGTCCACTCCACCCACTTGTTGTATATGTTCTCCTGAGCATCATGGATCTTCTGATTTGCATTATTCATGTTCTTTCTTGCATATTCAATCTGAAAAGTTGTATATAAGCAGGTGAGATTATATGCACTACATTTGGCTTATTCAGGTACCCTGAAATATCCTCAATATCAGAGCCAGAACCAAGATTATTATGCTTGTCAGGCAAGTGTTTGTCAAATTTCAGAAATCAATAGCACTCACCTGTATTATACTACACCCCTATAAAACTACACTACACCTGCCCCCCCCCATATACCACACCTGTAAAACTACATTCTCATATCCTACACCCCAAATAATTGTCAGTTACCCCCCTTCCCCCCATTGTCTTCACAGGTTACTAATAACCACTCACCTCTTTTTGTCCCCTCCTCAGGCACCTCTGTACAAGTCCCCCGCTGAGCAGCTTCTCTTTCACATGCCCAGGCTGCGCCGATGCTGTACTCCTAGGAGCCGCTGCTTCTCTCCGTACAGGCCCCGCCGCTTCAGCTTCTTCTCATGCCGGGCGGGAACTTTTCAACTGACACCCGCACGCCGTACTGATGATATCAGGGCGCGTGCGTGTCATAGAAAAGTGTCGGGCAGGGTACAGAGGAGAGATTCCTGCGTTCCGCTCTTACACTGTGTGGCGCTACAGGATCTGTCCTGTTCCCTGCCCAGCATGCAGCGTGTGATGAGGGCAATCTGACCACAGGCCTCCCGGAGCCTGGAGCTCTGGACAACAGGTCAGATTGCCCTCATCACTGACCGGCAAGCAAGGACGCCCTGAACCATTATCAAAATTCATAGTGTTAAAAACAAAAACCATATTCAGTGAGGAATTTCCCATTACAGAGGGGATCTCCTTAGGAACAACTGCAATCTCTTAAGCTGATCTGCAAGATTCAGCCAGACAGCATTCTTCATATGAAAGCTAACCTATACATTGAAAATTTAGGACTGGTTTTTGGTTACATTATAGTGCAAGATCTCTAATCTGCAAAGTTTTCCAGATAAGAATCAATTTGTTAAACTCAAGAAGTGTCAAATTACAAGTAAAAACAAACCACACGGCACCTTTTAGCAGAGAAAGGCAAGTGTGAATAGATACAAGCTGCTGTGTGTATAAGTGGGGCAATTCAAAAGATGCAAGAGTAGAGGCCTTTAATATTTGCACCATCCTTTTATGAATCACCCCTTGTACAGAATACAGAAGCACTGGTGGAGAGGGTTTTTGTTAAGACTTCTCTACATTGGGCTGATAGCAATGCTTAGTCAAAGGTTTCAATGAATGCTGAATCCCATTTAAAAAAGGGGAGGGATGCCCACAGTAAACATTTAACTTGTTTCATCTTGGAACGTTAAATTCTGCAATTTGATAATAAACCTGCACTGAAACCTTTTAAAGTGCGCTGTTGCAATATTCTGTAGTGGCGGTCTTTTAATGTAGAGTACTGGGTGGGAGAAGCACAAGTCACTGAGTGCACAGACTAAACAGACCACAGGAGAGTTTCTGCCTCAGTCCTGAGCTTGGCTATCACGGACATTGAGGAGCTCAGAACTGGAGAGGTGACAGACTGGTAAGAAGTTATTAGATGTTCAGAAAGCAGCATCTACAAGACCCAGCTGTTGTCAGTTATGGGCACCTTGCACCTCTCCCACTGCCCCAGGGCTGAGAGCTGTGCAGACCATGAACTGGAACACTCTGCAATGGGCAGATATAGCCATGATTGGATGATACACCACAATTGAGATACCACAGGATCATGTTAAAACATTCAATTGGCCCTTATGCCAAGATCTGTTGATTCAAGTGTACTTTTGTAGGACAAGTACATTAAACCATTTGTAGACCTTTAATCTGAGTCATTTGATTATTGGCTCTAGGTTGTACCAGAAAAGGTCACCTTGTGGCTGATGGGCTACCATGAATATGAGTACCAAGTACACAAATTTTATGATTCTATTCCATGTAGCAGCAATGGAGCGTAGCCTTAATGTAGATGATTTCTCAGTACATTTGAATTACATGTACTAACCAGGTCAATGGTGTTCTGGAGCTGAGCAATGGCTTCCTGACTCCTGCATTTGGCATCCTTCACACTGGTCAGGGCCTGTTGATAAGCACGCTTGCGGGCCTTAGTAGAGAGGGATCCCAGGCGCATGTAGTAGCCAGGCTTATCTTGGGACATCTCAATGCCTTGTGTTTCAGCTGTGTCCTTCGCTATAAAGAAATTTGTAATGCCCATATATTAACAGCTTAGCTGGGTACATTAGCTGGATGAACAAAATGCAGAAACATTAAGATTGTGATTACAAAGATGGAGGGGGGGGGGGGGATGACAAACCAAAGCACCCCTTTAAAAGATTAATATGGTGAGAGAAGCTGCATGAAGCTGAGGCAGCCTCCTGTGATATCACATTTTAGACATCACCAGAAATGCAGTAAGATATTAGCCAAATCTAGGGCATTTTAGTTGGGAAGTTGGTTAAATTGGCATTCAGTGACAGACCAGCCTTTCAAAGGTCACAAGAAATAAAACTTTGTGCCCATTTATAAAAATGGAAATTACCCTTTAGTCAGGCTAGTTTTTTTGGCCTGAAACCAACAACTCTCACGTACCCTGTCCACAAAGGTAGGCAAGTTTCCCAGGCTGGGTCACCATTGGCTTGCTAGGTTTCGCTTACCTAGCTCTTCATCTGTTTGTGGCAGGTATTGTTCCAGAAGATATTCAGACCTAGTTAGTGCAGAGTCCACACGGTCGCTTATGATCTGCACTACACGGCTTCCCAGAACAGTATTAATGCTGCCATTTACAACAGCCTTAGACATCTCCACACTCTCCTGAACAGCTCCCTTGGTTTTATCCACTACTCCTGTGATACTATGGATAACAGCATCTCTGGCACCAACAACTGCTTCTGAGGCATTAGCCACAACCTAAAATGTACAAGATGACACCTCTAATATGACAGTAGGTAAAGTTTAAGGGGGGGGGGGGGGGGGTGTTGTCCACTAAGACTGCCCCTGTAAAAATAAGCCTATACCCCATTGGTGAAGTTGCAGAGATGTCAAGCCACATTCCCAGGGCCCACATGACATGCGGGACCCGCGACCAATAAGCACCCAGTATCTCCCCAACTGGACATTTCAGCAGGATGTGAGCGCTGTGCTGACTTCCTGCTCAAAAATGTCCAAAGGTGGGGAGAAGGACGCCAGTGGAGATTGGTAATGGGGCAAGTGGGTCATCATGTGGAGCCTGGAGAAGAGTATAGGCACATTTATTTATGTGAGCAAACAAGGGGACTGAGATGGGGGTTGTTTAAGTAGTGGACACCTTCTTTAAGGCTCTACATGACTTCAGTAGCTTACCTTTTCAGAAGACTGATACAGAATAGGCAACCTTTCTTCAATTTTATCAAGTCCAACGCAGGCAATATTGTTTGCCAGAGCAACTGGGAAGGGAGAGGGGAAAAGAACAAAGTTACATCTACATATTGATGCCAGCAGAGTTCTGGCAAATACTGGCAAGGTGCTATGCATACTTCTGATGCTAGGAGAGAATGGACTGTAGGTTACAAGATACAGCCCTTCCATGATACACAGGTCTTGTTTATGTTTCTAGTGTGAAGAATAAAGGTGAGTGAATCAGGCAAATTTGGAATTTGTGTGGCATCTCCTGGGAAATATGCCGAGAAGATATTCTATTTGAATTTAGGCGATGTACACATGCTGAATCTGTGTGGTGACCAAAAAAAAAAAAAAAAAATGAAGCCTGTGATTACAAAATGCAGACTGGGACTCAAAAATAGAAATAAAAATTATGAGTATGCAATACTAACCAAGTCACTGGTGTGGCTGTAACTGCTCCCGTGGCCTCATTCACTTCTGGGGCTACTCATAACCTTCATTTACATATGCACTGCTTCCCCTGCCCACTGCTGTGGTTGCAGTCAGAAACCCACACACACTTAGTGACTGACACTTGCAGTTACTGACCAGGTCTATTGCACAGTAAAAACATAGGGTCCCCCTAGCACAGAAAGCTTATGGCTACAACTCCTAGCCATGTGCTTATCTTTCCTGTGTTTCAAAACAGAAAACTGCATTTAAAAAACAAAAAAATCCAAACACATGTGCAGTCCCTCCAATATTGATACCCAAGAGCCCAGCATCTAGGGGCTGGTATGCTCAGGCTAGGGAGAGTCATGCTTTTTGGGCTCCGCCGAGGCTACAAATCCTACAGCTGCCCAGGATTGCTGGTACTTTACCTGGCTCTTGCTGATTGCCCTGAGATTTCAAGGGGGGGGGGGGGGGGGGGGGTTTCAGGGGTGATGTCAGCTCACAGCTGCCACCAAGACTCAAATTAGTAATAGGAGGCAGCTGAGACCTCACTCCCACATTACTAATCTGTAAGTGAGAAGAAATAAAAACTAAAAAGACTTTGGTTGGTTAACTTTACCTCAGGTGACTTCAGTGATCTCACTTGAGTTAATTGAGGTCCCCAGAGGTCAGGTTACCTGTGGTCACAGGTGGAAGGCAGTGAGAACCTCCAGCTGTAGCTAACCAGAGTGATGTCACAGCTGATCGCAAGGCTCAGTCTGCCTAAAACTCAGTAGGCAGTCATGTTCCATGACTGCACACCAACTTGAGATTAAAATGCCCCTCCCTACCTCCAGTGTTTATCCTGTCCCTTCAGGAGAGTTGCATGACAGGTGCTCCTAGCATGGTGCAAATTTAACCAGATTAAAGGATTACAGGCTCAGGGGTCTCAGCCTTGTCAAGCTACCAAGGGACCAGGGCCGCCACTAGGAGTCCCATACTGGCAAAGTTTTCGGGCCCCCTTGGGACTCTGCCCAGGCTCAACCCCCAGCTCCGCCTCCACCACTCAAACTTCCTAGCCTCACTGCTACTTTTGCAATAACTCAGCCATAGCCTCAGCCATAGATTAAGCTATATACGTCCACCCACAGCTACATATTGCACACTATGCAGGACACATCTTACACAACACATACAGACAGCACATAAATGAGTCACATTATACTCACCTGCCCTTGATGCAATTCAGCGCCCTCCCATGCATCTAGCTGAGGTAAGGCAGGGGTTGGGAGGCCCCCCCAGTCTGAGATCACCTGAACCTGTCTGGGATCAGCGCCCCTACCCCAGGCTGAGAGCAGTGGGCCCCCCCCCCCGGTCTGAGATGAGCGGGCGGGCCACCTCACACACCCTGGCGAATGTCTTCAGCTCACAGCGCTTACCTGTCCCGCTGGCTGCCGCATCCTAGCCACCTCTGCCGCCGTTACATGCAGGAGGGTAATGAGGTCGCAGAGTGATGACCTCACCACACTGCTGCAAGGTCCAGCAATGATGTGCCGGCGCCCTGCTCCAATGACTGCCTCCACTCCACCAGATGGCCAATTTGCATTCTCCGCCCTGTCACATGCAAATAGTGATTATAGTCATAAGAAGGTGAAGTGACACCACTGGGCAACTGTGACTGGGGCCTGGTGAAGGAGGGGCCCATCCTGCCGGGGGCTTAATAAAAATAAGTATTTACCCTGGGCCTGTCCGGGCCCCCTACACCAGGCACAGTAGTAATGCCCTGATTGCGGCCCTGCAAGGGCCAACACCTTTAAGAAAGGTCCCTCAGCCATCACTTGCTATAAGAATGGAGATTCCCCCGAGCCCACCCTCCCTGCCAAGCAGTCCAGTGCTAACAAGTCACATTTTTCACAAAGGAATCGCCTTCTAGAGAAAATTGGATTTAGCGCAATAGGACAATTGTAGAACCACAGACCTTTTTATAGTAGCCCAGGATCCCACCCTTCACATTAAATGGGTCCCGGCAAAGAAAAAGTAAAGGTCTTACCATGATAAACTGGGTACAAAAAAAAAAAAAATATATAAGCTGAGGCTTCCGCTTTGTTATCACAATTTGATTAATACCAAATGCAGCCTTTTATATTGCTTGATTAATATGCATTTTAATATCCTAATCTATGCCCTGTCAGGAACAAAGATACTGACAGAATGCAGAGCATCTCTTTAAGACTCCCCTGATGAGTAACTAATGAAATGCGTTGGGTGGATGCATATTGATCAAGCAAGATAAAGAAAGGCTGCATTTGGTATTTATTAATCAAATTGTGATAACCAAGAGGACACCTCATCTGGTGGCAGAGAGCTCCATAGTCTACCTCAGGCTCACTGGTCTCACAAGAAAATCTAGGGTCTCCCTGCTCTCAAATGAAGAATCACTCTGGGATTTAAAGAGACCCTCGTTCCTCTAGATGTTCCCTGGTCACCATTGAAGGCTGTGTATATGTCTACACTAGTGACAATTATACACTAATGGAGTATAGTCCATTCCTAGTTAGGCAGTCTGCCCCAGGTGGTAGAGGGTTTGTTTTTTTATACCAGCTCAGGATAGGACTAGGTTACTGTATGGCGGGTCCATCATTACCCAAGGCACAGTCCTTGGACTTCTGGGGCCAGAATGTGACCTCTGGTGGAACAGGCTTGGCAATTTCTGGGTGTTCTGGATCCTAAAACAGGCATGTTACTTCTCAATGAGAAACCTTTGTATGCAGTGCATATTGTTTCAGATTGATCATACTATCCAGATTTCTGGAGTTTACAAATTGGTTACTATATCTAACCAAGTTCTTGCCTGGGACTTGGGTCCTAAAAGGAGTTGTCCAGTAAACAACACTTTTTTTCTCAGAAATCTTATGTTCCTTTCCACACGTTATTTTAACACTATTACCTTTTATTGTTCTCTAGCAGCACATCCTCATTGTTGGCTCCAGCTGATGGGGTTAATATCTCTCCTGACTTCCTGGGTTCAGTTCCCACAACTTCCATGATCCTTTGCAGTGGCCTGTAGGACTGCATCTATCACACCCACTCAGCACTCCACCCAAACGCCTCCCTGCCATCTTCCCTGTCTCTGCATGTTATCGAAGCACAGAGAAATCACATCAATGACAGCAGCAGCTCCATCTCTGCACAGCCAGGGAAAACACACTGCTCTGCAGATGCACACTGTGCTCTGCGATAAAATATACTCACCTGACATGATGACGCCTCTCTCTCCTGGTGCTGACCTCGCACACAGCTGCAGGATGGTAAGTAAACCTCCCCCACCCCCCCCACCCCCTTCTCATGCTGGGCTGTGACATGGTGATTGTCGCCTACAGCCCAGTCCCTCACGATCAGAGGCAGCACAAGCTTCTGATATTACGTAAACTTTCAGAGCTTGGACGTTGACGTGACATCAGTGGATGCCAGAGGCCACAGCACCCGGGGTCATGTGATCAGCACTGAGCGTGCAGTGTAGCCCTACTCTGCAGGAAGTGAAAATAGACCTACAATAAGAATTTACATTGATAGTGAAAAGTTAAAAAAAGATAAGGGTGAACCACCACTTTAAGGCTTCTGTACCCCCCTGAGCCATTTGGTATTGCTCCTGTGGAACGATCTGGAAAATGGGAATTACACCTACTGGTAATTCAGTTTCCATTAGTCCCTCAGGATAACACCCTTACTTCCATCCTCTTAGTAACTCATTGGCAAAATAAACTGTATTTGTTGGTATAAATAGTGTATCCCCCCCTCTGCAAGTACTAGAAAAAGACACTGGAGGGTGGAGGGGGTCTTTTAACCTCTGATCCTGTCCCTGTATAGGTCAAGGGGATTACCCCCTGTAGTGCTGTCATGAGAGAATACTGGAAACTGAGTTACCAGTAGGTGCATTTCATTTCAAAATAAGGATTTTGGGGGGCTTCTTTTGATAACAGATTACTGATGGAGGGGGTCTGAGATGCCTCACATTACTGATCTAGGGCTTCGTGGCAGCTGTGGGCTGTAATTAAGCCCCTGTTAGCCCAATTGCCACCACACCAATTAGGAAGAGCCAGGTAAAGTGGCAGGATTGTAACATCTAATGAATGCAGCAATCCTGGGCAGCTGCCGGCTGCCTTTTCTTCTTTTTGGCTGAGGAATGGTGCACCACAAGCATGAGTCTTCTCAGCCTGAGAAACCCAGCTCCCAGCTGTCTGGCTTCATCAGGGAACTGTACACTTTTCTACCTACTTTTGTACATAAAAGCAGCATGTGTTTCCTCCTCTTTTGCTACACAGCCAAGACAAGCTCATGGCTGGGGCTGACAGCCGCTGTAGGCTGTGCTTAGTATCATAATATGGTGAGGCCCCTATGAAATTTTACGGTACAATATATACCTGCTCACCAGCATCTGATTGGAAGCATCAGACATGCTATCACTGTGTGCGCGTGCACATGTCTGCCTGCAACCAATCAGATGCTGGTGGGTGGGGAAAGAAGGCATATTCAAAATAGGTAATGAGTGGCTTGGAAGTGAATGAGTGACTGTGGGAGCTTACAGCTGCACCGGTGACAAGGCAAGTATAAAGATTTGCTCCTACCCCTTTGTGCCAGATTCTGGTCCCAATAGACTAGGAAAAGGCAACTGGCCAGATGCAGGGATCAATCACTGCCCACCGAGTCAGCAGGGGATTGATCTGCAAGTCCTCCCATCACTAATTAGAAACTCTGCTACAAAATGTAAAGAAACATGCAGCTTCTGAGGTCATCACAATAATGTAATAGAAAAAACTGCAAATATAGCCACAGTAAAAATGAAGTCTCAGACCATACTGGGGAAGGAAATGCATGCAATTTTGGTATCAAAACTGGTAAAATAATGCAGTGTGAGCATGTAGCCTTAATGTCTTGCACCCACAATGCTCAATGAACCACTATCCGCCTGACAGCTCTGATGAGGGCCAAAAGGGTTCTGTGCAAGCGCTCAAAAGTCCAAGAAAATGCACCATAACCTTGGCTGCACTGAACCATCCTGGACATCAGCAGGAAATCCCATTTCTGTGAAAGGCTCAGGGTTACTAGAAGCAGTGAGGATTGGAAAGTAGACTATGGCTCTGCATCATAAAGGCTGAAAAAAAACAAAAACACCAAACAACCCACAAGTCTGCATTCTGGAAAATACAGATTTGTACATTTCAGTACTCCACTTGCAGATGAATTTGCTGATCTTCAGGACAAGTTGCCTTGCAGCAACCCACCAAGCATTCGGTGTGCAGATTACCACAGAATTACATGTTTGACAGTGACCACCATCGAGACGCTAAACCTACTTTGAGGCTCGAGTTTCTGCAGGATTGGCATGGCGCTGGTGATGGCCACAGAAGTGATGCTCTTCACACTTTTCTCTGCGACGTCACATACAGACTTCAGGTAGGGATGGTTGTCTTTAGTGGTCACGTAGGTGGAGGACACCATGTCATATGTAGAGCTCACAAATGGGAGGTTTATCAACCTTACCACCACATTCTACACAAGAAAAAAAGAACAACAAATCACTTGTACAGTCTGGTAATTCCATTCAAAATAAATTTCATTAAAATTAATTCTTCCATGAACTAGATTAAATCCCCAGGGTCAGACTAATCAGTTTAGTCTCCATTTTACAACAACATGGCATGCTGCAATGATCACTGGATCCTAAAGATGCACCTAGGAAAAGGCATTACTTCTATAGCAATAAATGCTTACCAATAACAATCTTACCCAATTTCCATTGCCGCATCCATCCCCTCCTCAAGAATAAAACCTCTAATTATGCTGGATCACAGGAGTGCGGGACCTGGAGGCCACTAACAGGGTAAAGCATATGGACTGAAGGTAACAGATCAGACAGGTTTGGGGAGAGGTGGGAACCATCTCTTGGGATTGTGCACTGGATGTCACAGCCAGGTTCCCATGATACCAAGTGACCACTGATGAATCCACTGCCAGATTACTGAACTGTGGACAGCAGTCTGATCATTGGAGTTCACACTGGGGATTGCTGTGCAGCCGTGTCCTGCAATCAGACAGGGTTCAACTGAGGGCTGCCTGCTGCTCAATTAACTGAGCTGAACCATTGCTGGATTGCAGGACAAAGCACCAGAGCAGTCCGGCCATGGGACTACATCAGGATGAGTTGTGTTACATCTAATGAATGTGCCATGTCTGGGTTGGCTGCAGGTTAGTATTTTTAGGCTGTTATGGGGCAATATCCACAGACCTTCTGAAACTGAATAACCAGCAGTCAGCTTTACCATGGATTGGTTAAAAAAAAAGAATATAAAAAGAAATACAGCACTTTTTTAATTTAAATAAATTGGGTGGATCTTTATTTTTCATAAACAGCCACAGTAAGGCTGCTTTCACACTACGTCTTTTTAACATGCGTCCTGAAATTATCCCCCCCCACCCGCAAAAACAGATCCAGTGCAAATATGTTTTCACTTCAGTGCATTTGCAATGGACTCGCGTCCACATGCATTTGCGTGCGTTATAGTGAGGATCCAGCAACTTCCAGTTTAACTTTCCAAAAACGCTACTTGTAGCATTTTTGAGCTGCGTCCAAATACTGCAAATCGCTGGATCCTGACTAAACAGCACGCAAACGCATGTGAACGCTGGCATGCTGATACAGGATCCTGCTTGAGCATGCCCAGAAACCAGCCTGGCGTGATCAGTCCCTCTCTCCCCCTCCCCCCTCCTTAGAGCAGTGGACGCTCGTAACCAAGATAAATATCAGGTAACCAAGCAAAGCGCTTCTTAGTTACCCGATGTTAACCTTGGTTACAGCTTACTGCAGTTGTCAGATGCCGGCTCCCAGTCCATCACATTCAGTTCCCCTCACTCCCGATGACATGACTTCAATGCCCGCCCATAAACTTCAAGTGACAGGATCCTGGAAAATAACATGCGTTTCTTTGCAAAACAGGATCTGCTTTCGCAGCAAAAAAACATTTATGAGGCATTGAGGCATGTTAGAAAAACAGTGTGAAAGCAGTCCCCTGGAGGCTGCAGCTAGTTTTACCCCTGCTGGTAATCAAAAATATGGCAAAACCACATGCCATTCATTACGTTATTTTACACTACCATACAATAAATCAGATACTAAAAGAAGGGGGGCATATCTAGCAGTCTGCAGACACTGGCACACAGTGGGCAGGGGAAAAGTGAATATTCATGAAGCTTAATGAGCAGGCCAGGAGAAGTGTGACTGCAGTGTAATCTTCCAGGAAATATGTATAAGGCTGTGCCCACGTTTGTGCGCTCTGCACTGCAACGTCCGCTTCAGAGCGCAGCTGAAAAGCTCCGTTCTGAAACTTTGCCGACTGCAGAATTCGTGCGCTCTGGATGCTGCCTCTCCCTATAGACAGAATGGAGACAGCATGCAAAGCGCACAAAAGTAGTGACATGTTGCTTTTTAGAACGCAGTGATTTAGCAGCATGCAAATCGCTGCGTTCTAAAACGCAACGTGGGCATGGATTATGCACAAAGATTGCATGTGTCCTGCATCCCCTGCACAGTTACGCTGCAGTGCAGAACGCAGCGTAACTGCATGCAATACGCACACGTGGGCACACTGCTCTTAACCCCTTAGCAGCCACCTAGCCCTTACTCCAACCATTTTACAGCACAGAAAGTCTTGTCCCCATTTACTTCTATGGGGTTTGTTGTCTTGGGTCAGGTTTCGTTTCCAGTTATAACTTCTCATTCCATATTAGACAAACCCAAATGTGCATGGGTCTGCTCATCTCTATTAAACAATTAATCAGCATGTAGGCAACTAGAGATGTGCTGTCAATCATAATACGCAGATAATGGTTTATCAGACACTTCTAAATATGTCATGAAGACCACCTTGTCTAAATGAGCCATTAGAGAAAAGTGGAGAAATCCAGACTTCAAAACCAACTAATCTGTTTACATGCCCATGCAGCTTTCAGAGACAAATCCAGAAGACCCCTCACATTAGGAGTCTGTTCATTTCTAAATAAGCCTCACTTTCATATGCAAATGAGGCTGAAGGGTTATGGTAGCCTTCATGCCTTTACCATTCCAGCTCTATTCCTCACCCAGCACCACCTCTTGCTAGAATGAGCCTCTATGCTGGGTAACCTCAGGCAATGGAGCTCTCAATGAAGTAGTAAGCGGTGGCACAGAGCTGGAGTGACAGATCCACAACCTCATTTGCACATGAATTAAAAACACTGATTTCTCAAAGACTGGCCATGTAAAGGTTGTGCTGAGCTTGATTTCTGGAATCTACATGCACATTACGGGGGTGAGAGCCTGCTGACAGATCCCTTTACATGCATCACATATGCATTAGATCATCTCTGAAAATAAAGAATTCAGGACCCTCACTAAGGGGTTAAAGCTGATGAACCGCACTCACTGCAGCACCTGCTCAATGCCAGCACTGACCACAGCACAGACTGCAGGTATAGGAAGACACCCATAGGAGCACAGCCATTTCCATCAGTGATCAGATCATGTACTGCTCTACAGCTCCACACAGCGCTACAGAACAGTCCTGGCCATAATCCTCACATGGAAGCACCAACACCTGGAGACCTGCACCAAACCCGACCTGAGGTGGGCACTGCCAGCAGATCCTGTGCACCTGGGGCACTACATAGCCTGGCACCAGCAGATACCAGAGAGCCTCCCACAGGGCATATACCAGGGGCACTGAGGAGCCACCTACTGCTGCACTAATAGTGAGGGGCTCAGACCCCACAGTAAGGGGCAGACTATAAGCTCCACTACATCTGCTCCCTCCATGCCCAATATATACCAGGGTGGAAACATTACCTGCTGCTGCTCCATTGTCTCAGCCATGTCACTAGGGAAATACCTACAAAAAAATAAATTCAAGAAAACAAGTAAAAACCTCACTACATCAGCACCAAAACCACCACAGGCGCGCACTGCCACCAACTCACACAAACTGCCAGAGAGGAACGAGCACTCCTCGGGCGTCTGCGCACTTATAGACGGATAACCACGCCCACCTGACTATGCGCGGTCTCCGGAGGCTTCCTGCAGTCAGCTGACTGGTGACGTCACAGTCTGCTCTCCTGACTGAGGGCGGCTGTGCGCGGCGTGCAGGGGTCACGGTGTGACTGACAGTTGTGTGGTGAGGCCGGTAACGGGGGCGTGTTATGTGCTGGAGGAGCCTGTACACACGGCAGTTATTGTGGGGATAGTGGGAGTGGGGTCTGGTGTAATGTATGTATCACTTCTCCCTGCACACAGGGCATTAGAGCCCATACACATGGCAGTTATTGTGGGGATAATGGGAGTGGGGTCTGGTGTAATGTATGTATCACTTCTCCCTGCACACAGGGCATTAGAGCCCATACACATGGCAGTTATTGTGGGGATAATGGGAGTGGGGTCTGGTGTAATGTATGTATCACTTCTCCCTGCACACAGGGCATTAGAGCCCATACACATGGCAGTTATTGTGGGGATAATGGGAGTGGGGTCTGGTGTAATGTATGTATCACTTCTCCCTGCACACAGCGCATTAGAGCCCCATACACAGGGCAGTTATGGTTCCCACAGTGGGGATAGTGGGAGTGGGCTCTGGTGTAATGTATGTATCACTTCTCCCTGCACACAGGGCATTAGAGCCCCATACACAGGGCAGTTATTGTGGGGATAGTGGGAGTGGGGTCTAGCAGAGCCGGCTCCAGGTGTTTCTGGGCCCTGGGCGAAAGAATCTCAGTGGGCCCCATCCACACATACACATGCACAGATACATACACACAGGGCCGTATTTGCCATTAGGCACTTGAGGGCACGTGCCTGGGGCGGCGCCTTCCAGAGGGGCAGCGCCCAGACCAAAACTTTAATTTTATTTTTTTTTAAAATAAATCTTCCTCCCTCCTCCAAACTCTTTATTAAATCCGGCGCCTTTTTGGAGGAGGGAGGGGGCGCCGCAGTCATTTATAGTCGCGTCTATAACACGCGACTATAAATGAAACTGTGAGCGTGCCGGCACTTCCGGGGTCAGAGGAGCTGGAATCAGCTCCCCGCCCCGACGTGCTGCCGTGCGCTCACTGTGCAGAGGTCACAGCAGCGTGAGGCAGCGCCGCGCAGAGGAGGACGGGAGATGGAACCGCCGCCGAGCAAGATGTCAGATCCTGCCACCGCCACCGTGGAGAACGGGAGATGCAGCCTGGAGCAGGTAAGCGCTGTACAGCTGAAGACCGTGCCGAACAAGCAACCCGGGGGGGCGCGCAACATAAAGGATGAGGGGATGGAACATGATGTGGGGGCGCAACATGGAGGATGAGGGGATGGAACATGATGTGGGGGCGCAACATGGAGGATGGGGGGATGGAACATGATGTGGGGGCGCAACATGGAGGATGGGGGGATGGAACATGATGTTGGGGCGCAACATGGAGGATGAGGGGATGGAACATGATGTGGGGGCGCAACATGGAGGATGGGGGGGATGAAGCATGATGTGGGGGCACAACATGGAGGATGGGGGGGATGAAGCATGATGTGGGGGCACAACATGGAGGATGGGGGGGATAAAGCATGATGTGGGGGCACAACATGGAGGATGGGGGGATGAAGCATGATGTGGCGGCACAACATGGAGGATGGGGGGATGAAGCATGATGTGGCGGCACAACATGGAGGATGGGGGGCACAAAGCATGATGTGGGGGCACAACATGGAGGATGGGGGGGCACGAAGCATGATGTGGGGGCACAACATGGAGGATGGGGGGATGAAGCATGATGTGGGGGTGCAACATGGAGGATGGGGGGATGAAGCATGATGTGGGGGTGCAACATGGAGGATGGGGGGATGAAGCATGATGTGGCGGCACAACATGGAGGATGGGGGGCACAAAGCATGATGTGGGGGCACAACATGGAGGATGGGGGGGCACGAAGCATGATGTGGGGGCACAACATGGAGGATGGGGGGATGAAGCATGATGTGGGGGTGCAACATGGAGGATGGGGGGATGAAGCATGATGTGGGGGTGCAACATGGAGGATGGGGGGATGAAGCATGATGTGGGGGGGGGGTGCAAGATGGAGGATGGGGGGATGAAGCATGATGTGGGGGTGCAACATGGAGGATGGGGGGATGAAGCATGATGTGGGGGTGCAACATGGAGGATGGGGGGATGAAGCACCATGTGGGGGTGCAACATGGAGGATGGAGCATGATGTGGGGGCGCAGCATGGGGGATGGAGCAGAATGGGAAAATGGGGGGGTGGGGGAGGGAAAATGAGGGTGGTGGACAGTATAGCAAATGGGAGTTGCAGTATTGAGAATGAGAGGCATGGTATGGAGAATGGGGAAGCATGGGGGGTGCTCGGTATGGAAGGGGAACCATGGTGGGCTTGGTATGGAGGGGGCTTGATATGGAGAAGGAGCAGCACGGGGAGCGCTCAGTTAGGACCCTGGGAGGGCTCGGTATACAGAATGCGAAGCTTAAGGTTTATTATAGAGTGTGGACAGCATGAGGGGGGCAGTGAAGTGGGGGCTGCATGGAGAGGTGGGGACAGTGGGGGTCATAGTTCATAAGTGAGGAAGGTCTGGAGGGTATAATTCAGTGGTGAGGACAGTGGGGGTTTTCATTTGAGGGGGCAGTGTAGTGGAAATGTTATAGGTGAGAATGTGGAGGCTGTATACTATAAGTGACACGGTGTGAGGTCATTCTTTGTGCTGTGAGCTCAGTGATGGGCAGTTATTTATTCTTGGGCACAGCCTTGGGCTTACTTAGGGTGGTTACTCTTTAGTGAGGAGAATTATGAGTCTGTCACCAGGTTTTTGCCACCTAATTTGAGAGCAGCATAATGTAGGGGCAGAGATCCTGATTCCAGTGTTGTCACTTACTGGGCTGCTTAGTGTAGTTTTGATAAAATCACTGTTTAATCAGCAGTAGTTATCATTTCAGGACTACTTGGTGTGCTGCAGAAATATTTTACTCCCGGAATCCATTCTGTCTGCATGTTCTGGTTCTCGGAAAAACTCGGGGCCACGGTAGTCGGACCCCCAGCGATTGGAAAGTTATTCCCCATCCCAAGGATAGGGGGTAAGCTTCCAATGTGAGAAAACCCCTTTAAAGCATTGACTGATTCCAGCAATGTGTCACTTACTGAGCTGTTTGCTGTCATTTTCTCTGCTGTAGATCTTGCAGTTATACAGAGCTCATGAATATGCTGGACTACCTGCAGCACACCAAGATTAAGGAAAACAGAGCAGTGTATATGGGCTTCATTAGGAGTGAAAGGCAGCAACTTCAATAGGTATGCACAAATAAGAAGAAACAGAAGTCTTTACATTTGCCTAAGTATCTGTATATCCCATGGTCAATAATTAGCGATAATAAACGCTATAGTGCACATAAAAAGTTTTATTAGACACAAGGTCCATGGAGTATAGAATATAATAAAACACAGGACAGGATGTGACAATGACGGGCGAATAATCCCCATGTGGGGCCACATGTAGGGTAATTCATATACTGTCTCCCTGATATACAAAGTGCTGAGTGCTAGAACCAAGCTTATACATGAAACACCTACCAGCCTTTACTTACAGCAGTGTACTGACCAGAGTCAGATAATCACAGGCTAGAAAAACAGTGAGCCATAGAGACCCACAACAGCACTGGCTAGCAGTACAGGGGGCTTACCAACAGGGGGAGAGCGAAGTACAGGGAGCTTACCAACAGGGGGAGATCGCAGTACAGGGAGCTTACCAACAGGGGGAGATCGCAGTACAGGGGGCTTACCAACAGGGGGAGATCGCAGTACAGGGAGCGTACCAACAGGGGGAGATCGCAGTACAGGGGGCTTACCAACAGGGGGAGATCGCAGTACAGGGAGCGTACCAACAGGGGGAGATCGCAGTACAGGGAGCGTACCAACAGGGGGAGATCGCAGTACAGGGAGCTTACCAACAGGGGGAGATCGCAGTACAGGGAGCTTACCAACAGGGGGAGATCGCAGTACAGGGAGCTTACCAACAGGGGGAGATCGCAGTACAGGGAGCGTACCAACAGGGGGAGATCGCAGTACAGGGAGCGTACCAACAGGGGGAGATCGCAGTACAGGGAGCGTACCAACAGGGGGAGATCGCAGTACAGGGAGCTTACCAACAGGGGGAGATCGCAGTACAGGGAGCGTACCAACAGGGGGAGATCGCAGTACAGGGAGCGTACCAACAGGGGGAGATCGCAGTACAGGGAGCGTACCAACAGGGGGAGATCGCAGTACAGGGAGCGTACCAACAGGGGGAGATCGCAGTACAGGGAGCGTACCAACAGGGGGAGATCGCAGTACAGGGAGCGTACCAACAGGGGGAGATCGCAGTACAGGGAGCGTACCAACAGGGGGAGATCGCAGTACAGGGAGCGTACCAACAGGGGGAGATCGCAGTACAGGGAGCGTACCAACAGGGGGAGATCGCAGTACAGGGAGCGTACCAACAGGGGGAGATCGCAGTACAGGGAGCGTACCAACAGGGGGAGATCGCAGTACAGGGAGCGTACCAACAGGGGGAGATCGCAGTACAGGGAGCGTACCAACAGGGGGAGATCGCAGTACAGGGAGCGTACCAACGGGGAGATCGCAGTACAGGGAGCGTACCAACAGGGGGAGATCGCAGTACAGGGAGCGTACCAACAGGGGGAGATCGCAGTACAGGGAGCTTACCAACAGGGGGAGATCGCATGTGGCCCCACATGGGGATTATTCGCCTGTCATTGTCAAATCCTGTCCTGTGTTTTATTATATTCTATATCCCATGGACCTTGTGTCTAATAAATGCTATAGTGCACAAAGCTTTATTATCGCTAATTATTGACCATGGGATATACAGATACGTAGGCAAATGTAAAGACTTCTGTTTCTTCTTATTTGTGCATACCTATTGAAGTTGTTGCCTTTCACTCCTAATGAAGCCCATATACACTGCTCTGTTTTCCTTAATCTTGGTGTGCTGCAGGTAGTCCAGCATATTCTTGAGCTCTGTATAACTGCAAGATCTGCAGCAGAGAAAATGACAGCAAACAGCTCAGTAAGTGACACATTGCTGGAATCAGTCAATGCTTTAAAAGGGTTTTCTCACATTGGAAACTTACCCCCTATCCTTGGGATGGGGAATAACTTTCCAATCGCTGGGGGTCTGACTACAGTGGCCCCGAGTTTTTCCGAGAACCAGAACATGCAGACAGAATGGATTCCGGGAGTAAAATTTCATAGTCCGGTCTCCTGAGCTGTGCACTTAAGAGGTCTTTTGAGCAATTGGTGGGGGTCTCAAGTCCCACCCCATGATGCCCCTTCTCCCTACTAAGCCCACCTCTGCCCTTCTAATCTCAGAATTAATGGACCTAAACATATAAGATCTCCTCCAAAAGTTAAGTCTACTGCCTGGGACTAATCAGTATTGAGGTTCTTATATGGTCTACAGTTTAATGATGGCTGGTAACAACTACCAGCATCTCCTTACCATTGTTAAGGACATACTGAGAGTTCTACGTTAATGGAATACATATATGTTTATGGGTCTAACCTGACACTGCACATGATTGCTGTACGAAGTTGGCAATGTATTCATGTACTGATGGTGGTTTTGGTGATGCCTTATTGTCTTTAGGGTGGGTTTGGCAATGTATTATTGTCTTTAGGGTGGGTTTGGTGATGTATTATTGTATTTAGGGTGGTTTTGGTGATATTACTGTATTGACAGTAGTTCTATTGATGTATTACTGTACTAACTGTGGTTTTGGTTACGTATTCTTGTATTTAGGGTGGTTTTAGTTATGTATTACTGTACTGATGATGGTTCTGGTGATAGTCATGTAGCTGTTGTAATCTTTACCTTTATCAGTCTTGATCCTAAAACATAAGGTCAGCGTACTGGACTAAAAATACAGCTATCTGCATGTCTGTCAGCCTAATAAATAAGAGACTAAAGCCCCCATACACTATGGTCTGATTTTTAGGCCGGCAGCTATCTTGCTCAGCTCTCCCATATACAGGAGCACTCATTCTGCCAAGTATTTCTGTGTTCTTTATTAGAGCCGCTGCTGGACATCTCAGGCAGCAGCTTATCATTTAGAGGATAATAGGATCTACACTCCGTAATCGGACATGCTGGAGCCTTATTCCCCCCGACAATCAGAAGTTAGAGCCCCCATACACATTGGGCTGTCAGCAGAACCCGTCGATATTGGCGGGTTTAGACCACTTTAGGTTAATGTGTATGCAGGTCTTAACTACTATCTGAAGGCTCTGGGCTCTATCAGGGAATGTGCACACGTCTTGTAGTTGTCTGTGAACCCCCGGAATTATTCAGACAGAATACGCTTCAGGACAGTCATCATTTTATCCTGAAGCAAATATATATTTATTTTTTTTTGCTGTTGCTTCTTGGTTGTTTTTTTCAACATCTTTTAGCTACTGGATTTTACTTATTTTTTAAATGAAGTAGTAAGCGGCATCCAAGCAGCAGCCGCCATATAATGGTCACTGTCAGTCGCTTCATGTCTGAGGAAACCTGACGCGCTTAAAAAACTCCAAAGACTGAACATATGGACAGCAAGTCGTTTACATTGCAGTGTATGAGTTCATTTCTTTAATATTTAGAGTTTGGGGTTTTTGGGCGGGTTACAGCGCGGATCTGTCTGAAAACAAAATGCTGTGTGCACATACCCTTAATCTGACTGATCAGAAGGGGGCGCCACCACTCACAGTGCCTAGGGCAGCAAAACCCCCAAAGACGGCCCTGCACAGATACATACACATACAGGCATACGTACACATATTTATTTAAAGAGAAATTCACAAAAACACATATAAACAGACAAATCTATACACAGTCATATACACTGACATACATAGATACACACACACACACACACACTATTTTTATATATTTATCCAGTATATATATTTCTAATATTGGGAAGCCGGCAACAGCCTCATTCACCTCCCGGCTTGTATAACAGACATAGCCGCACACAGAGCACACTAACACTGCTGTATATACATCACAAGAGAGGCTGGGGACATACACATTACTGGGGGAAATACATACCGTATTTTTCGCTTTATAAGACGCACCGGAATATAAGACGCACCCCAAACTTAGACATAAAAAAAGGTAAAAAAAAGAAAAATGGGGTCCGTCTTATACTCCGATGTTCTCTTACCGGAGGGGGGCAGCAGTGGTGGTGAAGCGGGGTCACAGGAGGCACAGGTTGTGCTGGCAGGCGCGGCAGGTCAGTGGCAGCGGGGTCCGTGGTTGCAGGTGCCGTGGCGTCCGTGGTTGCAGGCGCGGTGGTGTCCGCGGTGGCAGGATCCGTGGGGTCCGTGGTGGCGGCAGCAGCCGTGGCATGAGAGCCGTGCAGCAGGCCGGTGCAGTGAGTGTCCGCGGTCCCGGTTCAGTGGTGGCAGCGGCGGCGGCGGCGGCTCAGTGGTGGGAGCGGCGGCAACTGCTCAGTGGTGGCAGCGGCAGGGACTGCTCAGTGGTGGCGTGTGTCCGCGGTCCCGGTTCAGTGGTGGCAGCGGCGGCGGCGGCGGCGGCTCAGTGGTGGGAGCGACGGCTCAGTGGTGGAGTGTGTCCGCGGTCCCGATTCAAGTAATGGCGCCCGGAGCGACGCATGCGCAGATGGAGCTCTCATCCAAGGGCTCCATCTGCGCACGCGCTGACTCCCGGAGCAGCGCGTGCGCAGATGGAGCTCTCATCCAAGAGCTCCACCGGCGCCATCATTTGAAAGTGGGACCGCGGACAACTGGTAAGCTGCACAGCCGCCCGCCCCGCATGCACAGAGTGGCAGCCAGCAGGCTGCCCGCCCACTCTGCGTACAAGCCGCCGGGTACCTGTGCTTGCGTGCGGTGGCAGCCGGGTACCCATGGCTGTGTGCGGGCGGCAGATGGGTGACTGTGTGAGGGCGGCAGCCGGGTACCTGCACGGTCACCCGACTGCCGCTCGCACACAGCACCCGGCTGCCGCCCGCACACAGCCATGGGTACCCGTCTGCCACCGCATGCAAGCACAGGTACCTGGCTGCCGACCCCACACAGCACCCGCTGCCGCCCGCACACAGCCACGGGTACCCGGCTGCCGCTGCATGCAAGTACAGGTACCCGGCCGCTTGCATGCAGCCACAGGCACCCGCCCGATCGCTTCAGACAGGACCCCCCCCCCCGCTACCGCTTTATAAGACGCACCCCCCATTTTCCTCCCAAAATTTGGGGAGGAAAAGTGCGTCTTATAAAGCGAAAAATACGGTATTACTGAGGAAAGGGGTATACAGCAATGGGGGGCATACAGCTCTAGAGGAGGGCGGTGACTCTGAGGTGGGGGGACAAACAGCTGTGAGGTGGGGGGTGACATGCAGCTCTGGGGGTATACAGCTCTGGGGTGGTGGGGGACATACAGCTCTGGGGGATATACAGCACTGGGGTGGGGGGACATACAGCTCTGAAGGGGTATACAGCACCTGGGTGGAGAGAGCATACAGATCTGAGGGGGTATACAGCACCTGGGTGGAGGGAACATACAACTCTGGGGGTATAGTACTATGCAGCCCCCATTGTCCTCCATATAATATTATGTAGCCCCCATATGCACTATTTAGCCCCCATATAACATTAAGCAGCCCCCATATAGCACAATGCAGACCCAGATAGCATTAGGCATCCTCATGTAGTATACAGCCCACATATAGCACAAGGCAGACACATATGGCATTAGGCACCTTCATGTAGTATATAGCCCACATATAGCACAATGCAGACCCAGAAAGCAATAGGCACCCTTGTGTAGTATACAGCCCACATATAGCACAATACAGACCCAGATAGCATTAGGCACCCTCATGCAGTATACAGCCCCTATATACCACAGTCAAGAGCCAGATAGCATTAGGCACCCTTATGTAGTGCAGAGCCCCTATATAGTACACTGCAGAGTCAGATAGCATTAGGCACCCTCATGTAGTACACAGCACCTATATAGCACAGTGCAGAGCCAGATAGCATTAGGTATCCTCATGTAGTACACAGCCCTATATAGTACATTGCAGACCCAGACAGCACAGTGCAGAGCCAGATAGCATTAGGCACCCTCATGTAGTATACAGCTTGTATATATCACAGCCTGTATATAGCACAGTGCAGAGCCAGATAGCAGTAGGCACCCTCATGTAGTATACAGCTTGTATATATCACAGCCTGTATATAGCACAGTGAAGAGCCAGATAGCAATAGGCACCCTCATGTAGCATACAGCTTGTATATAGCACAGCCTGAATATAGCACAGTGCAGAGCCAGATAGCAGTAGGCATCCTCATGTAGTATACAACTTGTAAATATCACAGCCTGTATATAGCACAGTGCAGCGCCAGATAGCAGTAGGCACCCTCATGTAGTATACAGTGATTAATACTCCCTTCTCCTCGTTCCCCCGCTGATCCGGTCTCCTCGGCGCGCATTGCTGTTGCTCGCTCTGACCTCTCAGCAGGCGCGCAGTGATGACGTCACCGCGCTCTGCTGCAGAGCTTTCAGAACGCCGACAGTTACAGTGGGGAGAATGATGAGAGAGGGAGCGCGCCACTCACTCTCTCATCATTGCTCTCAATAGTATCGGCACCTGCGATGCCGATACAATTGAAAGCGCGATCCTCGGGAGGGGGGGGTGACAGCGCGGCCACCGGGCCCCCCTGAGTAGAGGTGCGCTACTCCTGCCACCGCGAGTGGGCCCCCCGGCAGCTCAGGGCCCCGGCATTTGACCGGATTTGCCGGGTGCTGGCGCCGGCCCTGGGGTCTGGTGTAATGTATGTATCACTGTTCTCCCTGCACACAGGGCAATAGAGCCCCATAAACATGGCAGTTATTGTTCCCACAGTGGGGATAATGGGAGTGGGGTCTGGTGTAATATATGTATCACTTCTCCCTGCACACAGGGCATTAGAGCCCCATATACAGGGCAGTTATGGTTCCCACAGTGGGGATAATGGGAGTGGGGTCTGGTGTAATATATGTATCACTTCTCCCTGCACACAGGGCATTAGAGCCCCATACACAGGGCAGTTATGGTTCCCACAGTGGGGATAATGGGAGTGGGGTCTGGTGTAATATATGTATCACTGTTCTCCCTGCACACAGGGCATTAGAGCCCCATACACATGGCAGTTATTGTTCCCCACAGTGGGGATAATGGGAGTGGGGTCTGGTGTAATGTATGTATGACTTCTCCCTGCACACAGGACATTAGAGCCCCATACACATGGCAGTTATTGTTCCCACAGTGGGGATAATGGGAGTGGGTTCTGGTGTAATGTATGTATCACTTCTCCCTGCACACAGGGCATTAGAGCCCCATACACATGGCAGTTATTGTTCCCACAGTGGGGATAATGGGAGTGGGGTCTGGTGTAATATATGTATCACTTCTCCCTGCACACAGGGCATTAGAGCCTCATACACATGGCAGTTATTGTGGGGATAATGGGAGTGGGGTCTGGTGTAATGTATGTATCACTTCTCCCAGCACACAGGGCATTAGAGCCCCATACACATGACAGTTATTGTTCCCACAGTGGGGATAATGGGAGTGGGGTCTGGTGTAATGTATGTATCACTTCTCCCTGCACACAGGGCATTAGAGCCCCATACACATGGCAGTTATTGTTCCCACAGTGGGGATAATGGGAGTGGGGTCTGGTGTAATATATGTATCACTTCTCCCTGCACACAGGGCATTAGAGCCTCATACACATGGCAGTTATTGTGGAGATAATGGGAGTGGAGTCTGGTGTAATGTATGTATCACTTCTCCCTGCACACAGGGCATTAGAGCCCCATACACAGGGCAGTTATTGTTCCCCACAGTGGGGATAATGGGAGTGGGGTCTGGTGTAATGTATGTATGACTTCTCCCTGCACACAGGGCATTAGAGCCCCATACACATGACAGTTATTGTACCCACAGTGGGGATAATGGAAGTGGGGTCTGGTGTAATATATGTATCACTTCTCCCTGCACACAGGACATTAGAGCCCCATACACAGGGCAGTTATTGTTCCCACAGTGGGGATAATGGGAGTGGGGTCTGGTGTAATGTATGTATCACTTCTCCCTGCACACAGGGCATTAGAGCCCCATACACATGGCAGTTATTGTTCCCACAGTGGGGATAATGGGAGTGGGGTCTGGTGTAATATATGTATCACTTCTCCCTGCACACAGGACATTAGAGCCCCATACACAGGGCAGTTATTGTTCCCACAGTGGGGATAATGGGAGTGGGGTCTGGTGTAATATATGTATCACTTCTCCCTGCACACAGGGCATTAGAGCCCATACACAGGGCAGTTATTGTTCCCACAGTGGGGATAATGGGAGTGGGGTCTGGTGTAATATATGTATCACTTCTCCCTGCACACAGGGCATTAGAGCCCATACACAGGGCAGTTATTGTGGGGATAGTGGGAGTGGGGTCTGGTGTAATATATGTATCACTTCTCCCTGCACACAGGGCATTAGAGCCCCATACACAGGGCAGTTATTGTTCCCACAGTGGGGATAATGGGAGTGGGGTCTGGTGTAATATATGTATCACTTCTCCCTGCACACAGGGCATTAGAGCCCATACACAGGGCAGTTATTGTTCCCACAGTGGGGATAATGGGAGTGGGGTCTGGTGTAATATATGTATCACTTCTCCCTGCACACAGGGCATTAGAGCCCATACACAGGGCAGTTATTGTGGGGATAGTGGGAGTGGGGTCTGGTGTAATATATGTATCACTTCTCCCTGCACACAGGGCATTAGAGCCCCATACACAGGGCAGTTATTGTTCCCACAGTGGGGATAATGGGAGTGGGGTCTGGTGTAATATATGTATCACTTCTCCCTGCACACAGGGCATTAGAGCCCCATACACAGGGCAGTTATTGTTCCCACAGTGGGGATAATGGGAGTGGGGTCTGGTGTAATATATGTATCACTTCTCCCTGCACACAGGGCATTAGAGCCCATACACAGGGCAGTTATTGTGGGGATAATGGGAGTGGGGTCTGGTGTAATGTATGTATCACTTCTCCCAGCACACAGGGCATTAGAGCCCCATACACATGGCAGTTATTGTTCCCACAGTGGGGATAATGGGAGTGGGGTCTGGTGTAATATATGTATCACTTCTCCCTGCACACAGGGCATTAGAGCCTCATACACATGGCAGTTATTGTGGGGATAATGGGAGTGGGGTCTGGTGTAATGTATGTATCACTTCTCCCAGCACACAGGGCATTAGAGCCCCATACACAAGGCAGTTATGGTTCCCACAGTGGGGATAATGGGAGTGGGGTCTGGTGTAATATATGTATCACTTCTCCCTGCACACAGGGCATTAGAGCCCATACACAGGGCAGTTATTGTGGGGATAATGGGAGTGGGGTCTGGTGTAATGTATGTATCACTTCTCCCAGCACACAGGGCATTAGAGCCCCATACACATGGCAGTTATTGTTCCCACAGTGGGGATAATGGGAGTGGGGTCTGGTGTAATGTATGTATCACTTCTCCCTGCACACAGGGCATTAGAGCCCCATACACATGGCAGTTATTGTTCCCACAGTGGGGATAATGGGAGTGGGGTCTGGTGTAATGTATGTATCACTTCTCCTGCACACAGGGCATTAGAGCCCCATACACATGGCAGTTATTGTTCCCACAGTGGGGATAATGGGAGTGGGGTCTGGTGTAATGTATGTATCACTTCTCCCTGCACACAGGGCATTAGAGCCCCATACACATGGCAGTTATTGTTCCCACAGTGGGGATAATGGGAGTGGGGTCTGGTGTAATATATGTATCACTTCTCCCTGCACACAGGGCATTAGAGCCTCATACACATGGCAGTTATTGTGGGGAGAATGGGAGTGGGGTCTGGTGTAATGTATGTATCACTTCTCCCTGCACACAGGGCATTAGAGCCCCATACACAGGGCAGTTATTGTGGGGATAATGGGAGTGGGGTCTGGTGTAATGTATGTATCACTTCTCCCTGCACACAGCGCATTAGAGCCCCATACACAGGGCAGTTATTGTGGGGATAATGGGAGTGGGGTCTGGTGTTGTTGTGTCCCATGAATGGGAACAACCTGTTGTATATAATTCTTGGATTGCATATTTTTTCCTCCTATCAGGAAATTCCTTACTGTTACTAGGTAGATTAGACTGTATGAAGTTTGTCCCTATGTTGCTCCCTTAGTTGGCTTCTGTATAGAAAGCTCCTCCCTTCTCCTTCAGTTTAGTCTAGAGGAATCATTACTGAAGAGACATGTCTGCAACCCTGTACAGATTATTCCTTTTCACCTGCCTTTACTTTGTACTTAATACAAGATTCTAGAAGAAAACTACAGCGTTTCTCCTTGTCTTCCTACAAGTCATCGTTTGGGCTGAGTTAACACTATCTGTGAAAGCCGGTAGAGTGAGTAAAATCATACAGTTATCTAAGGGACTGATAATTAGAGCGGTTGGATTCATTGCTACCAGGAAGAGACAGAACAGTGAAAAGGACTAGCTGTGACCGGGATTAGTATACATATATCAGTAAAGAACCTGTTACCAGGAGTGCTATACTGCATACAATCCAGATAAAGGATTACCCCAAGGGGCTGATAACAAGCCACAGCATAAAACTTTATAGCAGCTTCTGACAAAGTGCCCTGTAAAGTAGCATGTTATGTGCGCACGTTGCGTACAGTTCACTGCAGAAATTTCTGCAGCGATCTGAAGAGCACATGTGCACTTTAAATCGCTGCAGAAATGTCCGTAGTGAGCGCTGATTCCATGCGCTCTCCCTGCAGCTCATCCCATAGACAGAGCAGGAGCTGTCGACAAAGCGCACGGAAGAAGTGACATGTCACTTCTTTTTACGCAGCGCTTCGGCAGTAGCCGAAGCGCTGCGCTCTAAAACGCCACGTGCGCACGGCCCCTGCACAATCTCCATAGACTGTGCAGGGGACGCAGGACGCATGCAGTTACGCTGCGCTACAAAGCGCAGCGTAACTGCATGTATTTACGCAACATGCGCACATAGCCTAAACCTGTTATCAGAACTGTGTGCAGCTATAAGGCTATGTGCGCACGTTGCGTATTTTTCAGTGCAGAAAAAAACGCACCCTCTGGCAGAGGGAGCAATTGTAAACAATGCGTATTGGGAAAAAAACGCATCTAAAACGCATGCGTTTTTCATGCGTTTTTCATGCGTTTGCCATGCGTTTTTTTAGGCACGTTTTCCAACCCACTGTTCAATAAAGTTTGTTGAAAACAGACCTTGGGAAAAAGAAAACCTGTGATGTCATTTCCTTCTTCTCCACATTCTCTACATTCTCCATTGTGGAAACAGAGTGATATTGGCTGAAAAAATGCCGCACCCCACAGGACAGATACGTCTACGCAGGGCACAACGAAGTCGGCTGCTCATTATTCTACTGTTATTACTTCGCCGTCGTAGACGCCAGGTAATTTTTTCCCCAAATTTGATCATGTTTCTGTTTTGTGTGTTGTGCTCTATTAACCAATACAATATGTTGTAGGCAATGACAAAAAAGATGTGGGTGCATCCTCTTGTTATGGCACGTGAGGAGAAAGGCCATTTTGCCTCACTGTACAGAGATTTAAGGCGGTGAGCAAAACCTACTTTTTTTTATGTTGCTACATATGTATATGTGTATGTTATACCATATTTCTATATGCATCTCTATAGGCTATTTTCATCATTTTTTTTTTTATAAATTATGCTAATAACGTATCAGTTGACATATATAATCTGTATCTTAATGTTTTTTAAATTAACCATTGTGAACTATATGTATTATGAATGCCATGTTTCCGCCTTCTCTGCCATCTTTCCGCCTTCTCTGCCATCTTTCCGCCTTCTCCGGCATCTTTCCGCCTTCTATGACATC
Source organism: Anomaloglossus baeobatrachus (assembly GCF_048569485.1). Classification (NCBI taxonomy): domain Eukaryota; kingdom Metazoa; phylum Chordata; class Amphibia; order Anura; family Aromobatidae; genus Anomaloglossus; species Anomaloglossus baeobatrachus. The sequence continues at coordinate 29,583 of NW_027442572.1, forward strand.
TTTCCGCCTTCTTCGGCATCTTTCCGCCTTCTTCGGCATCTTTCCGCCTTCTCCGGCATCTTTCCGCCTTCTCCGACATCTTTCCGCCTTCTCCGGCATCTTTCCGCCTTCTCCGGCATCTTTCCGCCTTCTCCAGCATCTTTCCGCCTTCTATGCCATCTTTCCGCCTTCTATGCCATCTTTCCGCCTTCTATGCCATCTTTCCGCCTTCTATGCCATCTTTCCGCCTTCTATGCCATCTTTCCGCCTTCTATGCCATCTTTCCGCCTTCTATGCCATCTTTCCGCCTTCTATGCCATCTTTCCGCATTCTCCGCCATCTTTCCGCCTTTTCTGCCATGTTTCTGCCTTTTCTGCCATGTTAACGCCTGCTCTGCCATGCTTCCGCCTGCTCTGCCATGTTTCTGCATTCTCTGCCATGTTTCTGCATTCTCTGCCAACTATATGTATTATGAATTATACGTGCTTCTAATCATGAGAGGATTCAGTAATCTCTGTAATCTCTGCTTCTGGTTGTTATTGTTTTTTTAATTTTTTTTTTTTTTTAAAAAGGTATCCAGACAAATTTATTTCTTTTTGTCGGCTCCCGATCCACGCTTTTGATCATCTACTAGCAATTGTCAAAACGGACCTAACACACATTGACACTGTGATGCGAAGGTCTATCTCAGCTGAGGAAAGGCTGCTCATCACCTTGCGGTAAGTTGTAACGTAATATATACCAATCAATGTTTTTGTTTTTTTTTGTGTCTGCTACAGGAATCTGCACCCTTGCATGTTGAAGCTCGACATTTTGGCCACACTCCTCATGTGACAGACACTGGGAATTACGTAGATTTTGTTTTGCTGGAAAATGTTCATGTTGCACTTAATTTAATTTCTCTAAAAACCTGGCAACATTAAAGTCAATATAGCTGTTACACAATGCAGCCAGAACTTGAGGACAATGCACAGCCAACACCTTTATATGTAATGTCTTCTTGTCACAACGCAGGCAGTAACGCTTTAGCGATCCCACCAGCGATTTGACCTTGTCAGGATCGCTGGTGCGTCGCAACATGGTCGCTGGTGAGCTGTCAATCAGGCAGATCTCACCAGCGACCATTGACCAGCACCCAGCCAGCAGCGACGCGTGGCAGCTATGCTGTGCTTGGTAACTACGGTAAATATTGGGTCACCAAGCGCTTGGTTAACCGATATTTACCTTACTTACCAGTGCACACCGCCTAGCACGGCTCCCTGCACACCTAGCCAGAGTACACATCAGGTTAGTAAGCAAACCGCTTTGCTTATTTACCCGATGTGTACTCCGGCGATGCGTGCAGTGATCCGGCACTGGCAACGTGAGAGCGGCGGAAGCTATTAACTAAGGTAAATATCAGATAACCTGGCTGGTTCACCGATAGTTATCTTGGTTACCAGCGTCCGCAGAGGCCGGCTCACTGCGCAATCAGATTGTTTCTATCTCGCTGTCACACACAGCGATGTGTGGTTCACATCGGGAGAGCAACAACTAAAAAATGAAGCCGAGCTGTGTGTAACGAGCAGCGTTCTCACAGCAGGGGCTAGCTCGCTGCCCAGTGTCACACACAGCGAGATCGCTAATAAGGTCACTGCTGCGAATTGGTTGAATTAAATTGCAATGTATGTAAATTTTGAAAAAAGTCCCAAACTGGTTTTCATTTAATTTTCTTTTCTTTTCCATATTTCTGGCCACTGGAGAGAGTTTTGCATCCCTGCATCTTCAATTTCGGGTTGGTAAATCAACCATTTCCGAAATTGTGAGGTGCACATGCAACGTGATCTGGCAGAAGTTGCAGCCCATAGTGATGCCTTCCCCAACCGAGCAGACTTGGCTGCAGGTTGCGGCAGGCTTTAAGACTGTGGCCAACTTCCCCAACTGCATAGGTGCCGTCGATGGCAAACATGTAAGAGTGCAGAAGCCACCGCGATCAGGATCCAATTTTTTTAATTACAAAAAATATTTTTCTGTGGTCCTCATGGCAGTGGCGGATGCCCATTACAACTTTGTGGCCATCGATGTTGGTGCTTATGGCAGTACGGGGGATTCTCGGGTGTTGAGAACATCACAGATTGGTCTGCAAATTCTTCAAGATTGCGTAACGCTCCCAGCCTCACAACCTTTGCCGGGCTCCACAGATCCAGTCCCCTTTGTGATGGTATCGGATGAGGCCTTCCCTTTACGAACAAACCTGCTGCGCCCATGCCCACGGAGGGGACTGGATAACCGGCGTAGGATTTTTAACTATCGGCTGAGTCGTGCACGTAGATATGTGGAGTGCACCTTTGGAATCATGAGTAGTCAGTGGAGGATCTTTCACACAGCCATCCAGTTAAAACCAAACACGGTTGATGCTGTCATAAAAGCGTGCTGTGCACTCCACAATTTTGCTCGTCAGTACACCAGTGATGTAGTTGAAGAAGCACAGGCACGAAGCTTTATGCCAGTATTGACCGTTTCTGGTCGGCCTAGTAATTCTGGTGTCTCTGTGAGAGAGACCTTCACTGACTACTTTATGAGTCCGGAAGGTGCCGTTCACTGGCAATACTCCAGTGTCGGTGTTGAGCAGCCAGACCAGCAGAGAAGACAGGACCCCGAATGAAAGAAAAGATGTTGAAGATTTTTTTTCACGCTCAATGGAACGCACATCTTGTCACCCCTAATTAATACCTCAAATGCAACATGTTTGTTATGTTTATGTTATGTGAAATAAATATGTGTTAAATGAAAAATTATGTATTTACTGTGTCACAATTTGGATGAAACAAAATAAGAAGTTAACACACACACACAAAGTCAAAACTGTTTTTCACAATTTATTTAACCAAAAAGATTCAATTGAAAACTAGTATTTTTTTATTTTACAGTGTTCTAAACTTGACAGTGTAAAAATAAACATACACATTGTTTTAAATTTTTTTTGAAACATTAAATAATTCTTTAGGATAGGACCCTTTTTTTTATTTTACAGTCTAAACATAGCTGTGTAATAAGCCTCAAATTTTTGGGGGAATTTTAATTTAGAGATTAAAAACGTCTTCAGAATACAGGTTGGTCATGGCTTCCAAGCTTTGTGATGGGCCAGTAATTTGAGGGGTATTTGGTTCAATGTTTTTTTGGTGAACCTCACGCCTTAATTGTGATTGATAATATGGGGTGGCAGGTCTCACCCCAAATGTGGTAGATAACAGAGAGCAAAGGAGAGAGGTGTTCAATTGCCGCGCCAATAGATCACTTCAGCAGATGTTCAGATCAATGTCACTTTATTGTCATTCAGGTCGACGCGTTTCTGGAGCAACTGCCCCCTTCATCAGGACCACCAGGAATAGAAATAACATCCAATTATTGGATGTTATTTCTATTCCTGGTGGTCCTGATGAAGGGGGCAGTTGCTCCAGAAACGCGTCGACCTGAATGACAATAAAGTGACATTGATCTGAACATCTGCTGAAGTGATCTATTGGCGCGACAATTGAACACCTCTCTCCTTTGCTCTCTGTTATCTACCGGTTTTGGTGGCTGCAGCCTTGGATCGACGATACATGCGTTTATAGTAGTTGTGGCTTTTCACAACTGCAATTGGTGAGTAATTTGACTCCCCCCTCCCTACACCTCACATATTGGGGTAAGACCCTATTGCGCTTGTTTTTCCACAGCTTTTTCTCCCAAATGTGGTAGGAAAGTCTGGGTAGGGGAGGGACGAACAAAGGAATAAGGGGCAGGTGGTGTTGGAATGGTGGCACTAGAAGGTGTGAAGGTGGCACTTGTTGTAGTTGATGCTACAATTGGTGTTTTTGCCTGTTTACATGAAAAAAAATTTTCAATGCCACAGGCAAGCTCACCTCCTGTTGGGAAGGGCACATCTTCCTCAAAGCCAGCTAATACTGAACAAATGGCCGTCATGCATGTTGATTGTTTACAACGATTGTTTAGGAGATGCAATCGATTCGCAATGCTTGACCCAAAATTATCTAAGTGATCCTCCTGTGCCGTACTTTTTAGCATAGCCAAAGTTTTTCATTTTCTAGTGGATCAGTACTTGGCTCTCCTTGTTTTCTGTTTTTTTTTGGGGGGGGGGGGGGTTCCCTCTTTGAGTGTGTTGATGGATCCCAGACACTGAAGTTGCCGCTGCCACCGACGAACCGCCTGTGCTGGGATGTTGCTGTTCTGTTGCCGCCATGTTTGATTCCTCAGACGCCTGGCTGGAGATGTCTTGTGGTGGTTGTTGTAACACCAGCTCTTCACTCTCCAGAGTACTTTCTTGTGTAGGCTCCTGTGGAGGATCTATATTTCCTTCGGTCCTGTGAATACATAAAATAGTTCATTTAGAGAATTTATAATATTAACACATTGGTAAATAAGATGGGTAACATTGGTTGTTTATTGAGCAAGAATTTTGTAAACTTACGGACGTAAGACTCGGCTTGTCTGGAGAAACTGCAGCTCATCATAGAAAGGAAATTTAAATTTTGAAGGCGAAGATCCTCTACGGTTGGCCTCCGTTTGGAACCGATTGTACCGGTCCTTCACTGACCACCATCTTTTCCGTATATCTTTTACTGTCACAAATAAAAATAAAAAATTAAAAATCTTGAAGACAGAGTATAAAATATTTTGGTAGACAGTACGACGCATCAATTAACATTACCAATTTGATTCTGCAGTGCAGCATCAGCCTCATGCCACCGAGGGAAAAGTTCACGGCAGATAATTATCCAGCTGTTTTCCCGCTTTTGTTTATGGCTATAATCTCGACTGGATGGGTCCCATAAGCAGGGGAACGACTCCACCTAGAAACACAAAAGAGCAGTAAAAACCATGTTCCGGGAAAAAAAAATAAAAAATGTGTACAGATAAATGTATGGATACATGGAAAGATAGAACAAACACATAGAAAGAAGGATACATGGAAATATAGAACAAACATAGAAGGATACATGGAAATATAGAACAAACACATAGAAAGAAGGATACATGGAAATATAGAACAAACACATAGAAAGAAGGATACATGGAAATATAGAACAAACACATAGAAAGAAGGATACATGGAAATATAGAACAAACACATAGAAAGAAGGATACATGGAAATATAGAACAAACACATAGAAAGAAGGATACATGGAAATATAGAACAAACACATAGAAAGAAGGATACATGGAAATATAGAACAAACACATAGAAAGAAGGATACATGGAAATATAGAACAAACACATAGAAGGATACATGGAAATATAGAACAAACACATAGAAAGAAGGATACATGGAAATATAGAACAAACACATAGAAAGAAGGATACATGGAAATATAGAACAAACACATAGAAAGAAGGATACATGGAAATATAGAAAATAAAAGAAAGAATCGATAGATAAGATCACAAACTTTATTTTCATTTTTTACATTTTATCACACCTCAGCTGGGGAGAATGGGATTACTTGAGGACATTTCCCACGGCTGGGGTGACGTCACCTCAGCTGGGGAGAATAGGGTAACTTGAGGACATTTCCCACGGCTGGGGTGACGTCACCTCAGCTCATGAAGAAATATATCATTCAAGCAGGAGTGGACGGGGGAGCAGGAGCGGATGGGACATCAACAATGGACGGGTCAGCACAACGGGCCGGACAGCACCACAGCACCGGACAGCACCAGGTGACGGGCCGCATTACGGGACGGGGCCGCATTACGGGACGGGGCCGCATTGGGACAGGGCCGCATCACGGGACGGTGCCGCATTGGGTCGGGGCCGCATCACGGGTTGGGGCCGCACCACGGGACGGGGCCGCATTACGGGACGGGGCCGCATCACGGGACGGGCCAGGACCAGATCACAGGGGCTAAAGTATGGGACGGGCCAGGACCAGATCACAGGGGCTAAAGTATGGGACGGGCCAGGACCAGATCACAGGGGCTAAAGTACGGGACGGGCCAGGACCAGATCACAGGGGCTAAACTACGGGACGGGCCAGGACCAGATCACAGGGGCTAAACTACGGGACGGGCCAGGACCAGATCACAGGGGCTAAAGTACGGGACGGGCCAGGACCAGATCACAGGGGCTAAACTACGGGACGGGCCAGGACCAGATCACAGGGGCTAAACTACGGGACGGGCCAGGACCAGATCACAGGGGCTAAACTAGGGGACGGGCCAGGACCAGGTCACGGGGGCTAAACTATGGGACAAAAAAATAAAACATTGACTATACTCACCAGGCTGATCATCTTCGGAACATCTATTTTTAAACGATTATACCACGCCATGGTATATGCTCCAAATAATTGATCCGAACCTGTGTAGGGAAAAAAAAAAACACGCCCGCCTCTCTCCAAAATACAGGAAAGATGACTGTACTTTGCCAGGATGTGAGGTCAACAGGAAACCAACCTCTTGACCTCACTTCCAGGGCAAACTGCATGCGTTCAGTATCATTCAGAGCGCAACAAAAATGCAGTGCAAGCGCACAGCGATGCATTTTCGTTGCGCTTTGAACAACCTTCATTCATTTCAATGGGACCAAAGCGCACCAAAGAAGTGACATGTTGCTTTTTTTTACGCAGCGATTCGGATGTAAATTTCTGCATGGAAATCGCTGCGTTCAAAAAAGCAACGTGCGCACGGCCCCTGCACAATCTCCATAGATTATGCAGGGGACGCAGGACGCATGCAGTTACGCTGCGCTACAAAGCGCAGCGTAACTGCATGTATTTACGCAACGTGCGCACATAGCCTAAACCTAGAATCACCCATAAGCTAATTGTAAATTGCAGCCAGAGACTCTGCAAATACATTCTGCAAAACACAGACTGCTGGCTGCAGAGATTGCAACATTGTATTGTTTCCCTGACAACCAGTGCAGAGCAGCATTCACCCTTCCTGATGGAGTCAAAGGCCTTGTGCGCACTAGGCGTTTTTGCCGCGTTTTTAGCGGCGTTTTTTACCGCGTTTTTGTGCTGAAAACGCAGTGACATTGCTTCCCCAGCAATGTCAATGGGTTTTCAGAAGTGCTGTCCTCACACAGCGTTTTTTTTTAGCTGCGTGTTTGTGGTGACCACAAAAACGCAGCATGTCAATTATTTCTGCGTTTTCCACTGCGTTTTTCACTCATTGAATTCAATGAGATGTTAAAAACGCAATGAAAAACGCATATAGCCGCGTTTCTATGACTAAAAACGCAGCTATAAACGCAAGGGGTGGGCACTACAGTGACGTGTACAGGAAGAGGATTCCTTCTGTTGGTAAACACAGAAGCGTGAATCCTCCCGGTACCGTCACCGCTGCTTCCACCTCCCGTCCTGTGCATGTCAGCTCCGTGCGGCGCCATGTCTGGGCGGGAGGTGGAGGCAGCGGCGAAAACCAAAGTGAACAGTAGAAAAAAAAAAATGTCATATATACTCACCTGTCCGCAGGGTCCCGGTGCCATGCCCGCTCCCATCTCCTCCCGGTACCGCCGCTCTGGCTGTGTGCAGTCTCCCCGGGGCAGGACCTTGCTTGCAGGACCTGGCGGTGGATGATGCAGTCACCTGACGCATCAGCTGATCGTAGTCTTGCCGGCTTTTTCGCGCTCGGCCGGCTATCAGCTGATCCTGCCGTCAGGGGACTTCATCAGCTGATTACCGGCAGCTGCTGCAGCGATCGGACGGGATCAGACTCCTGTCCAATCGATCGCTCCAGGAGCTGCCGGTAATCAGCACAGCACATAAGTGAGTATTTTTTTTTTTTTTTTTCTACTGATGCATCAGCTGATTGTATAACCGGCTTTTATACAATCAGCTGATGTGTGATGTGCTTCAGCCCCTAGAACCTGACACATCATCTGATCGCTTTGCCTTCCAGCAGACCGATCAGATGATATTGGATCCGGATTGGACAGCGCGGGACCCTGACCCAGGATTACTGCGGAGGGGGGTTTATTTCAATAAAGATGGAGTCACTAATTGTGTTGTGTTTTATTTCTAATAAAAATATTTTTCTGTGTGTTGTGTTTTTTTTTTTATCATTACTAGAAATTCATGGTGGCCATGTCTAATATTGGCGTGACACCATGAATATCGGGCTTAGGGCTAGCTGATAATATACAGCTAGCCCTAACTCCATTATTACCCGGCTAGCCACCCGGCTTCAGGGCAGCTGGAAGAGTTGGATACAGCGCCAGAAGATGGCGCTTCTATGAAAGCGCCATTTTCTGGGGTGGCTTCGGACTGCAATTCGCAGTGGGGGTGCCCAGAAAGCATGGGCACCCTGCACTGTGGATTCCAATCCCCAGCTGCCTAGTTGTACCCGGCTGGACTCAAAAATTAGGCGAAGCCCACGTCATTTTTTTTTTTTAATTATTTCATGAAATAATTAAAAAAGGGCTTCTCTATATTTTTGGTTCCCAGCCGGGTACAAATAGGCAGCTGGGGGTTGGGGGCAGCCCGTACCTGCCTGCTGTACCCGGCTAGCATACAAAAATATGGCGAAGCCCATGTCATTTTTTTTTTCTTTTTGGGCAAAAAACTGCATACAGTCCTGGATGGAGGATGCTGAGCTTTGTGGTTCTGCAGCTGCTGTCTGCTCTCCTGCATACACTAGTGAATGGAGGATGCTGAGACTTGTAGTTCTGCAGCTGCTGTCTGCTCTCCTGCATACACTAGTGAATGGAGGATGCTGAGACTTGTAGTTCTGCAGCTGCTGTCTGCTCTCCTGCATACACTAGTGAATGGAGGATGCTGAGACTTGTAGTTCTGCAGCTGCTGTCTGCTCTCCTGCATACACTAGTTCTGCAGCTGTCTGCTCTCCTGCATACAATGAACATTTTGAAGAAGGAAATGACATCAGACCTTTTTTTTTTTTTTTTTTTCATCAACAATCTTTAATGGCATTGTGCACTGATTAAAAACGCAGCAAAAAACGCACCAAATCGCGGCAAAAACGCATGCGTTTTTGCCGCGTTTTTTTAGCCGCGGGTGCGTTTTTTTTAGACAAAAACGCACATAAAAACGCAGCGTGAAAAAAACGTCTAGTGCGCACATACCCAAAGAGAGCTCTCTCACTACCTGCTTTAAAGCAACAAGAGGAAGACAGGGACTCACACTCAAATTACAGTGAAAGATCTAAGCGGTTTATCAGACCAACATGGAAGGTTATAGAGAACCTAGAAACAGCCAGAAGTGAACTGTTTACCCATACAGCATTATTGTGGCAAAGAGTGCAAAAACAAGTGACTGTTTTATCTGCGCCTGGTGCTCATGAGCTACCACCAGAGTGAGCCCTTGAACAACTGTACTCAGCATACCGGTCTTACAAAGAGATTTGTAAAAAATATTCCTCTACCCTGCTGAGATCAAATACGTCTCAGTTTCAAAAAGAACTACAGGACTTTCAACAGCTTAATGCTGAACGAGACCGCACCGTGCGCGACATTGTGAGCGAGACTGAAGCAAAAATTGCGCAAATGTCAGGAGCGGCATCTTACAAATCCAGGTCCGTTAAGAGCTCAAGGCACTCACTCAAATCAGGCTCATCAAGGTACTCAACCCTAAGCGAGCAGCTCATAAAGGCGCGCGCTGAAGCAGAAACAACAAAAGTACAAGCCATCTTCGCCCAGAGAGAAGCAGAGATGAAAGCAGAATCTGCACGCAAGGAAGCAGAGATGAAAGCAGAATCTGCATGCAAGGAAGCAGAAATTGAAGCCCTTCAGAAGGAATGTGAACATGTGGCGGCCATGGCAAGGCTAAAAGTCTTTGAGCAAGCTCTGGGTGGGAGCCAAGAAGGCAGCGCCACTTTGTGTGATCTCGACTCAGAAGACTCACTTAAGCGTACAAGAGATTACGTGCTGAGCCAAGCCGACGAACTGCCAACTACCATCAACATTCCCGTCAGTGCTAACACTTCTCCAGAGCCTCAAGACACTGATCCACCTACAGCTTCCAGCCTTCCAGGTCAGTCCAATGCACCTCAGACTTTCAAGCCTGAACCTGCTTCATATTCCAATGCACAGCCACACCCTGCGCATCAGCAACCTCTGTATGCAACCTACATGCAACCTAACATGCCGGCAAGGCGCTACACTCCCAACAACTATGTAGTTCCAGCCCCGTATACAACAGAGATTGTACACACCAAACCGATCACTGGTCTAAATGCCTACACCACTCCATACTTTCCCATGTTCCCGAACCAAGAAGCTATGAATCACGCAACCAGCACCACGCAGTCAACAAATGTGCCCCCAACGTCGGAAAGATCAGACATGTCCGACTTTGCGAGGTACATGATCCGCCGAGAACTCACCAACACCGGTCTCACAAAGTTTGACGACCAGCCTGAAAACTACAGAGGGTGGAAGTGTGCCTTCAAAACCGCAACGCGTGACCTCGGCATTACGGCTTCTGAAGAGCTGGACTTGCTAATCAGGTGGCTAGGGCCACGGTCTACTGAAAGAATCAAGAGACTCAGATCCGTCTACATCAGCGACCCAACAACTGGTCTCGCAACCGCATGGGACAGACTAGAGAAAGGCTTCGGCAGTCCTGAAGCAATTGAAGATGCATTGCTGAAACAACTATACGACCTTCCCAAAATATCTGGCAAGGATGCTTCAAAGTACCAGGAACTCAGCGACCTGCTGTCTGAGCTCCAGCTGGCCAAAACAGACACACACCTACCTGGCCTCAGCTACCTGGACACCGCTCGTGGGGTGAAACCCATAGTCGCCAAATTACCTTACAACGTGCAGGAAAGGTGGACTACGGTAGGAACAAACTATAAAAAAGAGCACCAAGTCTCCTTCCCTCCATTCTCCTACTTCTGCGAGTTCATCAACGGCATCGCGGAACGTAAGATATGAGAGCACTCATCAAAATGACAGAAAATGTAGGGGCCCAGTATCAGTCAAAAAGACCGATGTTCTACCACCTACACCAACGTCAGCACCAGACAAGGGCAATGAAGGCGGGAAGGCGGAAAATCCAAACCGCCAGTGTCCAATTCACAAGCTGCCACACCCCCTGAAGAAGTGCACTGGCTTCAGGAAGAAACCCCTTCAAGAACGAAAGGAACTCTTGAAAAGGTTTGGGGTATGTTTCAGGTGTTGTGCCTCTACAGAACACCTTGCCAAGGACTGTAAGGTTACAATTAAGTGCATGGAGTGTGACAGCACAGATCACGTACAAGCGCTGCACCCATCTCAGCCTGATCCTGCACCTACACCTTCTCCTACCACAAGTCATTGCGGGGAGAGTACAGGCCAAGCGGCAAACCACCTGACAGTATCCTCCTCGTGCACCGCAGTCTGCGGAGAAGATCTCTGGGACAAGTCTTGTGCAAAAATATGCCTAGTAAGGGTATATCCCAAAGGTCACCCAGAAAGGGCCGTGAAGGTGTACAGCATCCTGGACGACCAGAGTAACAGGTCACTTGCCAGGTCTGAACTCTTCGACTTGTTCGGCTTAAAAGGAAATGCCTACCCTTATACACTAGATACTTGCAGCGGCATCTCAGAAGCTTGCGGAAGAACAGCCAGTGGTCTCGTGGTAACATCTCTTGAAAATACCGTAGAGATACCTCTACCGACACTCGTCGAGTGCAACCAGATACCGGCTAACCGGGAAGAGATTCCGACACCTGAGGCAGCTCTTCACCACTCTCACCTGAGAACTATCGCCAGCAAGATCCCACCTCTTGATCATAGTGCAAAAATCCTGATTCTGATTGGAAGGGACATCCTCCGGCTACACAAAGTACGCCAACACATAAACGGGCCACATGATGCGCCATTTACTCAACGCTACGACTTAGGCTCGGTGATCATAGGAAACGTCTGCGTAGGCAAAAGGAAGAGTCCCGATGCGATCTCCTCCTACAAGACGCACATCCTCCCAAACGGTCGCGGCACTCACTTTCAACCATGTCCGCATCACTACGGGGTGAAAGAGAGGCTGAGTGACACCAGGTGGCGACAGCAGCCTCCCGACTGCGCGGACGCATATCATATCTGGGATGACGACTTCGGGTCAACAGCGTTCGAGTCTACAAACGAAGACAACAAATTGGCTCCGATGAGAAAAGACAAAGAATTCGTAAAGATTATGGATAAAGAGTTCTCTCAAAATGACTCTAACAGTTGGGTAGCCCCATTACCCTTTCGGTCTCCAAGGCCAAGGTTGCCAAACAACTCCCAGCAAGCAACCGCAAGGTCCTCCTCTCTAAAACGCACTTTGGAAAGACAACCAGAGATGGAGAAATGCTTAGTCGAGATTACGCAAAATATCCTCAACAGAGATCATGCTGAGCAGCGGCACCACATTCCCACCGAACAAAACCCAGCCGACCGAGGAACGAGACTCACTGCTGCATCCAGATTCGGCGACAACATGTGGCTGACACCTCCAAGTATCTTATACGAGGAGACCTGTGTACGAGCTGGTGGAACCAGAATCCGACAAGGAAATTAGACCGGTCGACTCCGCTCGTTACATTTCAGTGACATCAAAACAGAAGTTGAGACTTCATCACTTCGAGCGCTTCTCAAGTTGGTCATCTGAGGTACGAGCCGTAGCTTGTCTTATTCACATTGCTCACTGTTTCACCGACTACAAGTCTTCAACGTGCCACGGCTGGCACATGTGTGTGATTCGTCCAGTCACCGAGCTCGTGCTACCTTTACCAAAGGAGGACGTTACATGAACTAACTTTGTCGTTGGACACTGCCACGGCGGGGAGCGTACCTTTCCTTACCCCTGCTGTACGGAGACACAACTGTCCGTGTCTAATGAACCTTGAACTTTTCCTTTGGATCAAAACATTACCGTTGGATTATTGGGTTGGAGGAAGAGTTGGCATGTTTGCGGCTTCCTCAATCTGAAGATGGGTTTGTTGAACTTGGATTCATTTTTTACATTTTTCTACTTTTACATTTTTACGCAAGGACAATGCTTCATCAACCAAGCATGGACTTGAATTCAGTGCATTACGGTTGCATTTTTTGTGTTTGTCTCTTTTCTCGTTACAGGTTTCGTGACATTGAGGGACAGGATCGACTCCTTACGTCGTAGAAGGACTTATTAAATCATATGATTTCAGACGGGGAGTGTTGTGTCCCATGAATGGGAACAACCTGTTGTATATAATTCTTGCATTGCATATTTTTTCCTCCTATCAGGAAATTCCTTACTGTTACTAGGTAGATTAGACTGTATGAAGTTTGTCCCTATGTTCCTCCCTTAGTTGGCTTCTGTATAGAAAGCTCCTCCCTTCTCCTTCAGTTTAGTCTAGAGGAATCATTACTGAAGAGACATGTCTGCAACCCTGTACAGATTATTCCTTTTCACCTGCCTTTACTTTGTACTTAATACAAGATTCTAGAAGAAAACTACAGCGTTTCTCCTTGTCTTCCTACAAGTCATCGTTTGGGCTGAGTTAACACTATCTGTGGAAGCCGGTAGAGTGAGTAAAATCATACAGTTATCTAAGGGACTGATAATTAGAGCGGTTGGATTCATTGCTACCAGGAAGAGACAGAATAGGTGTAATGTATGTATCACTTCTCCATGCACACAGGGCATTAGAGCCCCATACACAGGGCAGTTATTGTGGGGATAATGGGAGTGGGGTCTGGTGTAATGTATGTGTCATTTCTCCCTGCACACAGGGCATTAGAGCCCCATACACATGGCAGTTATTGTTCCCACAGTGTGGATAATGGGAGTTGGGTCTAGTGTAATGTATGTATCCCTTCTCCCTGCACACAGGGCATTAGAGCCCCATACACATGGCAGTTATTGTTCCCACAGTGGGGATAATGGGATTGGATTCTGGGCCTCATGTACCACAACACTCCCAACCTTTACAGCAAAGAATGAGGGAGAATTATGTGGCTCACATAATGTATTCTGGAAAATGTTGGGCCACTAGTCCGCCAATATATTATTGCTTTCTACCTGAGAGGAAGAGGTAACAGTGAGGGACATTAAGCAGACTGCATCAGCAGAGCGTAGACTGAAATCCGGTAATGTCCTGCTCTATCGGGGCGGTTGGATAAATACTTATGTGGTACCGATATTTAAAAGGAACCTGTCATCAGAAATTTGGCTTTCAACCTAAATGTTTCCCCCTCTGCAGCTCCTGGGCTGCATTCTAGTAAGGTTTCTGTACTTTTTGTGCCCCCTTTTAAACCAAAATAAATACCTCGGGCGCAGTGGTCGGCGTCCTGGGATATGAAATGGGATATGAAATGGAGCAATGGGGGACGGCGTCAATCTGCAGGAGGGACAGCAACGGACACCAGACGGCCCGCCCCCATGGAGAATTTACAAGATTTTCATACTAAAAGGTATAACTTTATAAAGTATTTATTTTGGTTTAAAAGGGGGCGCAAAAAGTACAGGAACCTAACTAGAACACAGCCCAGGAGCTGCAGAGGGGGAAATATTTAAGTTGAAAGCCAAATTTCTGATGACAGGTTCCCTTTAAGAAAGGTAAGAGGGTAGATCCAGGCAACTACCATCCAGTAAGCCTGACATCAGTAGTATTCAAAGTTTTTGAGGGCATTTTAAGGGATGACATGCAAAAATATATTGCAGAAAATAATATAATAACTGACAGCATGGACTCATGAAAGATAAGTCCTGTGTAACCAACTTGTTGGGGTTCTATGAGGGGGTAAGTGCAAACCTGGACATTGGTAATGCAGCTGATGTTATTTATTTGGACTTTGCAAAGGCATTTGATATTGTACCACATAATAGGCTTATACTAAAGCTCCAGAAGCAAGGACTAGGGGAAACTATATGCAACTGGGTAAGGAATTGGCTAAAAGATAGGAAACAAAGAGTAGTCATAAATGGTACATTCTCTAAATGGGCTATAGGAAGCAGTGGGGTGCCGCAGGGTTCTGTGCTAGGACCAATTCTTTTTAATCTCTTTATTGATGATCTTGTGGATGGGATTGATAGTAAAGTGTCAGTCTTTGCTGATGACACCAAACTATGTAGGATATTAAAAACTGACCTTGATAGTACAATATTACAAAATGATCTGGATTAGATGTCAGAATGGGAAGATACTTGGCAAATGAGATTTAATGTTGATAAATGTAAAGTAATGCACCTAGGACGGAGTAATCCTATAGCTGCATATACATTGAATGGAAGTAAACTCGTGACTACAGAACAGGAGAAGGACTTAGGGATTCTGATTAGGCTACTTTCACACTTGCGTTCAGCGGAGTCTGTCACTATGGAGAATAGCGCAGTCCGTTAACGCACTGCGCTATTCTCCATAGACTTATATGGCGACGCACTGTAATGCAAGTGTCTGCGTTGCATCCGCTGGACGATGCAGCGTCGTTATTTTGACGCTGCGTCGGGCGGATGGAACGTGCATGTAGCGTTTTTCTGCGCTTGGCGGAGTTTCAAAAAAAGCAACCTGCAGGAATCCGTTTGGCGTCCGTTGTTTTTATAATGGACGCCTATAGTGGCGGATTCCGTTAGAATGCGTCATTTAACGGATTCCGTTAACGCATCCGTCTTTACACAACTGCGCATGCCCAGATGTGTAAAGTCAAGGAAAAAAAAACCTATAACGGATTGCGTTATTTTGTACGATCCGTTGCATCCGTTGTGCCACTGTATGCAACGCATCCGTTGCATGCGTCACACAACGCAATGCTACGGATCCCGTCCAACGCAAGTGTGAAACTAGCCTTACAGTGCGTCGTCCATATAAGTCTATGGAGAATAGCGCAGTGCGTTAACGGACTGCGCTATTCTCCATAGTGACGGAATGCGCTGAACGCAAGTGTGAAAGTAGCCTAACATGCAGCGTTCATTCCGCCCGACGCAGCGTCAAAATAACGACGCTGCGTCGTCCAGCGGATGGAACGCTGACACTTGCGTTACAGTGCGTCGTCCATACAAGTCTATGGAGAATAGCGCAGTGCGTTAATGGACTGCGCTATTCTCCATAGTGACGGACTCCACTGAATGCAAATGTGAAAGTAGCCTTACAAATAAGCTGAGCAGCAGCACTCAATGTGAAGCAGCAGCTGCTAAAGCAAACAAGATTTTAGTGTGTATAAAAAGAGAGATTAGATCCCGGGATCCCAACGTATTGTTACCCCTCTATAAATCACTTGTAAGGCCACATCTGGAATATGGGATCCAGTTTTGGGCTCCACATTTTAAAAAGTACATTCAGAAGTTAGTCAGTTCAAAGGCGGCTAACTAGACTACTACAAGGGATGGAAGGCCTCCCATATGATGACAAGTTGAAAAAGCTAGATATGTTTAGCTTAGAAAAAAGACGTCTCAGAGGAGATCTCATTTATATGTATAAATACATGTGTAGTCAATATAAAGGACTGGCACATGACTTATTCCTTCCAAAGACAATACTAAGGACCAGGACCAGGACCAGGGGGCATTCACTGCGAGTGGAAGAAAAGCGATTCCGGCAGCTAAATAGGAAAGGGTTCTTTAAGGTAGAGCAGTCAGACTGTGGAATGCCGACCACAAGAGGTAGTAATGGCTGATACTATAACAGCTTTTAAAAAAGGGCTGGATGATTTCCTCACTACACACAACATTGTTTGTTATAAGTGACTTAGGGACAAAATGTAGAATTAGTGGAGGAAGGTTGAACTAGATGGACCTAGGTATTTTTTTCTACCTAAGTAACTATGTAACTATTTCTTGTAGCAGTCAGACTTTTTTCACTATATAAGTTCTTGCTATTTTGTGGGATAAGCTGTAGTTTTTTTTAAGTGCTCTTTTTTAAACAAGGCTGTGTTCTCACATAGAATAAATGCTGTATTTTTTTCATCAGTTGTTTATTTTTGCTCACATGTTTTCTGTACATGAGCACAAGAAAAAAATATTACATTTTTGATGCATTTTTTTTAATTAATTTTCCCACTTTTTATGTGGATTTGAAGCAGTATTATTAATGTTTTTTCAGTTACAGAAAAGTATTAATTCTGGACTTAAAAGAGCAACTGTGTTTTTAACATGTGATTTTTACATGAATCTTTTTTCAGGCACCCCATAGAAGCCAAGAAAGACAAAGCGTCTTTAGATGCACAGTGAGCGGAGTTTCCATGTCATTCACTTTGCATGGACAGCTAAATGCAATAGATTTTGTGAACACAGTATTTATGCTATGTGACTCACAGATCCACGCCAACCGGTCCGAGCACGGACTGCAAATGCACGGAATGGCCATGGGTCTGCCGACCCGAGTGTGATAGCTTCATCAAAATGTACAGATAAAAAGCAGCTCATAAAAAATGTAGCATTTACACAGCTTCAGCATTTCTTTTTTTAACAACACCACCATCGGCGATCCCTTGACGCAAACACAGGGTGTCGATAAGTTATAATGACAGCCGGGGGTCATCTGATGACCACTGTCATGAGTTAGTTTGTGTTGACAAATCATACAAGGGAGGTAAAGCATAAGAATAA
Organism: Anomaloglossus baeobatrachus; assembly: GCF_048569485.1. Taxonomy (NCBI): domain Eukaryota; kingdom Metazoa; phylum Chordata; class Amphibia; order Anura; family Aromobatidae; genus Anomaloglossus; species Anomaloglossus baeobatrachus. The sequence goes on from NW_027442572.1 coordinate 47,056, forward strand.
CGTTCTACCTGCCTTGTCCGATTTTTGTGTGACATCATGTTTATTATATTTTTTATATTTTTTCAATAAAAGAAGTTTTAAGGAATTTACTGGTTTTGAAGCTGCATCGTTTTTCTTCCTCTATATGTACAACTCAATGCCCAGCAGTGGTGAATTCTCGTACTTCCTCCTGGTTCCAGAAGATATGGACAACATACTAAGGCCCCCTTTACATGTCAGAGAAAAACACACGTTTTTCACCGACGTGTTAAAGATGCAATTGGCCCTCCGTGTGCCACGATTTTGGCATGTGTGTGTTCTTCGTGTGCTATCCGTGATCGCACACGGAGATCAGGGACTTCTATATTCACCTGTCCACGCCGCTGCTGTCCATGGTGCTGATGTCTTCAGCCGCTGCTGTTACTTCCGGGTCGGCGGTGCAGTGAATATTCATGAGCATAATTAGTCGGCCTGGAAGCAGGAGACAGCAACGACCGTGACAGCATCGCTGGAGACAGGTGAACTTAAAAATAATTTTATTTCAATGATATGTTTTTTTCTGGTACATGTTACACGGCTCACCCCACTGCGTGGTCCTCGTGACATCAGTGATGCCAGAGAAAAACTGACTTGTCTCCGTGCGGAACACGGTCAGTGAAAAATCACTAATGTGTGCTCAGACCCATTAATTTTAATGGGTCTGCGTATGTCCGTAATTCTGGTACGTGTAAAAACAGCATCATACGTACCAGAATTAGTGACATGTGAAGGGGCCCCAAGTGTGAGCTGATTTTCTTGTTTTTCTCCTCTACTAAAGTAGTCAGTGTACAGCTTGTATAACAGTGTAAATTTTGTGTGCCCTCCAAATAACTCAACACACAGTCATTAATGTCTAAACCGCAGGCAACAAAAGTGAGTACATCCCTAAGTGAAAATGGCCAAATTGGGCCCAATTAGCCACCTTCCCACCCCAGTTTCATGTGACTCATTAGTGTTACAAGGTCTCAGGTGTGAAAGGGGAGCAAGTGTGATAAATTTAGTGTTATCGCTCACACACTCTCTCATACTGGTCACTGGAATATACACCTCAGCAAAAGGGATAAGACTTAATTTTTATTCCATACGTGTTAAAATTATTATTTAGGTCATTTTATTAATAGTAAATAACCAGAGACAAAAATGTCTCAAATATCTCCCACATTTTTGTTAGTCTTGTCCATCATCCCACGAAAGGACTTTAACCCCTTCAGCCCCCAGCCTGTTTTCACCTTAAAGACCCGGCCATTTTTTGCAATTTTGACCAGTGTCACTTTGACAGGTTATAACTCTGGAACACTTCAACGGATCCTGGCGATTCTGACATTGTTTTTTCGTGACATATTGTACTTCATGATTCATGACAGTGGTAAATTTAGGCCGATATGTTTTACGTTTACTTGTGAAAATTTCGGAAATTTGGCGAAAATTTTGAAAATTTCGCAATTTTCAAAATTTGAAATTTTATGCCCATAAATCTGAGAGATATGTCACACAAAATAGTTACTAAATAACATTTCCCACTTGTCTGCTTTACACCAGCACAATTTTTTTAAAAAAAAAATTTCCATTGGGAAGTTAGAAGGGTTCAAAGTTCATCAGCAATTTCTCATTTTTCCAACAAAATTTACAAAAAAAATTTTTTTAGGTACCACATCACATTTGCAGTGATTTGAGAAACCTAGGCAAAAGAAAATACCCCATTCTAAAATATGCACCCCTCACTCTGCTGAAAACCACATCCAAGAATTTTATTAACCCTTTAGGAACTTCAGCAATGTAGAAGAAAAAATGAAAATTTTACTTTTTTAAACACAAAAATGTTACTTTAGCCATAAAAATTAGTATTTTCACAAGGGTATCAGGAAAAATGCATCATAAAATGTATCGTGCATTTTCTCCTGAGTACGCAGATACCTCATATGTGGTGGAAATAAAATGTTTGGGCACACGGCAGGACTCGGAAGGCAAGGAGCGCCATTTGAATTTTTGAGTGCAAAATTAGCTGCACTCATTAGCGGATGCCATGTCGGGTTTGAAGACTCCCTGAGGTGCCTAAACAATGAAGCTCCCCCATAAGTGACCCCATTTTGGAAACTAGAGCCCACAAATATTTTTTCTAGATGTTTGCTGTGCACTTTGAACCCCTGGGGGCTTCACAGAAGTTTATAACGTTGAGCCGTGAAAAGAAAAAAAAAATTTTTTTTACCACAAAACTGTTGCTTCAACCAGGTAGCTTTTTTTTATCACAAGGGTATCAGTAAAAAATGCACCATACAATGTATAGTGCATTTTCTCCTGAGTACGCAGATACCTCATATGTGGTGGAAATCAAATGTTTGGGCACACAGCAGGACTCGGAAGGCAAGGAGTGCCATTTCACAGCAAAATTGGTTGGAATTATTAGCGGACGCCATGTTGCGTTTGGAGACCCCCCTGAGGTGCCTAAACAATGGAGCTTCCCCACAATTGACCCCATTTTGGAAACTAGACCCCTCATGGAATAGCTGTTTAGTGAGCACTTTGAACCCCTGGAGGCTTCACAAACGTTTGTAATGTTCAGCCGTGAAAATATTTTATTCTTTTTTTTACCACAAAATTGTTTTTTCAAACAGGTAGCTTTTTTTTCACAAGGGTATCAGGAAAAAGTGCACCATAAAATGTATTGTGCAATTTCTCCTGAGTACACAGGTACCTCATATGTGGTGGAAATCAATTGTTTGGGCGTACGGCGGGGCTCAGAAGAGAAGGAGCGCCATTTCACAGTAAAATTGATTGGAATTATTAGCAGACGCCATGTTGCATTTGAAGACCCCCTGAGGTGCCTAAACAATGGAGCTCCCTCACTTGTGATCCCATTTTGGAAACTAGACCCCACCCATACAAAAAAATTAGTTTGGCAAAATAAAAAATACAGACATCAGTAAAAAAAAAAAAAATATGAGCGCCTGCCACTAAGACCAGTTCCAAACGTGAGAGCAATGCACGAGTCTCGCATCGCATCATCCACTCCAGTCTGGAAGCGAGCAACTGCGCTGGATAATGCGATGCGAGAGGGCGGGGCGGCAGATGAGAAAGGGCGCAGCAGATGGAAGATGGGAACGGGCGCAGTGGATGGAGGAACGGCAGAGGATGGGAAAGGGCGCAGCGGATGGATAATGGGAAATGGCGCAGCGGATGGAGGAGCGGCGGAGGATGGGGGGAGGGTAGTGAGATGGGGATACCTACCTTACAGGATGGATCTAGGCAGCAGGATCACAGCAGACAGAAGAGGCAGCAGATGAAGGAGGCAACAGATTGAGGAGTGTGAGAGGGGGCAGTAGATGAAGGGGATGGGAGAGAGCAGGCAGCAGATCAGGGAGGGGGGCAGAGTCTGATGGGAGAGAGAGATGGCACATGGAGGAGGGGGGGCCCCGGGGGAGGGGGCCCCCAGAACATGGAGGGGGGAGGGTGGCTTGCAGCACATGTGGGGGGAGGGTGGCTTGCAGCACATGGAGGGGGAGGAGGTGTAATGGCGATGGAGAAGGGGCAGCCAATGAAGGAGGCGGCAGCGGCCGAATGGGAACAGTGGGGGCAAATTCGGGGGCCGCAGCGGCTGAAAAAGGTGGCTGCGACGGCGGCGGGGACAGTGGCGAGCGTGGCGGCGGGGACAGTGGCGGGCGGGGCGATTGGGGACAGCGGTGGATCGGGAGCAGCGGCGGTGCGATCGGAGACAGCGGCGGGGCTGGTGGTGGCGATCAGAGCCGCGGCGGGGCTGGTGGTGGCGGGCGAGGCGATCAGAGACAGCGGCGGGGCTGGGGCTGGCGGGCGGGGCGATCGGAGACACAGCGGCAAGGCTGGCGGTGGCGATCGGAGGCGGGGCTGGCGGTGGTGGGCGGGGCGATCTGAGACAGCGGTGGGGCTGGCGGTGGCGATCGGAGCCGCGGCGGGGCTGGCGGTGGCGGGCGGGGCGATCTGAGACAGCGGTGGGGCTGGCGGTGGCGATCGGAGCCGCGGCGGGGCTGGCGGTGGCGGGCGGGGCGATCGGAGACAGGGCGGGGCTGAGGCTGGCGGTGCGGGACGATCGGAGACAGCGGCGGGGCTGGCGGGCGGGGCGATCGGAGACACAGCGGCGGGGCTGGCGCTAGCGGGCGGGGCGATCGGAGACACAGCGGCGGGGCTGGCGGTGGCGGGCGGGGCGATCGGAGACAGCGGCGGGGCTGGGGCTGGCGGGCGGGGCGATCGGAGACAGCGGCGGGGCTGGTGTGTATATATATATATATATATATATATATATATATATCAGTGCCTACAAGTAGTATTCAACCCCCTGCAGATTTAGCAGGTTTACACATTCGGAATTAACTTGGCATTGTGACATTTGGACTGTAGATCAGCCTGGAAGTGTGAAATGCACTGCAGCAAAAAAGAATGTTATTTCTTTTTTTTTTTTTTTTTTTTTTTAAATTGTGAAAAGTTTATTCAGAGGGTCATTTAGGGTATGTGCGCACGTTGCTTTTTACCTGCTTTTTACCTGCTTTTTTGCTGCTTTTTCTTCTGCGCTGTTTAATGCCAAAATGGATGTGTTCTTCTATTCAAGCAAAGTCTATGGGAATTTGGGTTTCTTGTTCACACTATGTTGTTGAAAATGCTGCCTTTTTGTGGCAGAACTTTGGTCAAAAACTCAGCTTTGCAGTGCAAAACCCAAATGGCAAAAACAATTGACATGTTGCTTCTTTGAAAAGCTGAGTTTTTGACCAAAGTTCTGCCACAAAAAGGCAGCATTTTGAACAACATAGTGTGAACAAGAAACCCAAATTCCCATAGACTTTGCTTGAATAGAAGAACACATCCATTTTGGCATTAAACAGCGCAGAAGAAAAAGCAGCAAAAAAGCAGGTAAAAAGCAGGTAAAAAGCAACGTGCGCACATACCCTTATTATTCAACCCCTCAAACCACAAGAATTCTGTTTGGTTCCCCTAAAGTATTAAGAAGTATTTCAGGCACAAAGAACAATGAGCTTCACATGTTTGGATTAATTATCTCTTTTTCCAGCCTTTTCTGACTAATTAAGACCCTCCCCAAACTTGTAAACAGCACTCATACTTGGTCAACATGGGAAAGACAAAGGAGCATTCCAAGGCCATCAGAGACAAGATCGTGGAGGGTCACAAGGCTGGCAAGGGGTACAAAACCCTTTCCAAGGATTTGGGCCTACCTGTCTCCACTGTTGGGAGCATCATCCGGAAGTGGAAGGCTTATGGAACTACTGTTAGCCTTCCACGGCCTGGACAGCCTTTGAAAGTTTCCACCCGTGCCGACGCCAGGCTTGTCCGAAGAGTCAAGGCTAACCCAAGGACAACAAGGAAGGAGCTCCGGGAAGATCTCATGGCAGTGGGGACATTGGTTTCAGTCAATACCATAAGTAACGTACTCCACCGCAATGGTCTCCGTTCCAGACGAGCCCGTAAGGTACCTTTACTTTCAAAGCGTCATGTCAAGGCTCGTCTACAGTTTGCTCATGATCACTTGGAGGACTCTGAGACAGACTGGTTCAAGGTTCTCTGGTCTGATGAGACCAAGATCGAGATCTTTGGTGCCAACCACACACGTGACGTTTAGAGACTGGATGGCACTGCATACGACCCCAAGAATACCATCCCTACAGTCAAGCATGGTGGTGGCAGCATCATGCTGTGGGGCTGTTTCTTAGCCAAGGGGCCTGGCCATCTGGTCCGCATCCATGGGAAGATGGATAGCACGGCCTACCTGGAGATTTTGGCCAAGAACCTCCGCTCCTCCATCAAGGATCTTAAGATAGGTCGTCATTTCATCTTCCAACAAGAGAACGACCTAAAGCACACAGCCAAGAAAACCAAGGCCTGGTTCAACAGGGAAAAAATCAAGGTGTTGCAGTGGCCTAGTCAGTGTCCTGACCTTAACCCAATTGAAAACTTGTGGAAGGAGCTCAAGATTAAAGTCCACATGAGACACCCAAAGAACCTAGATAACTTGGAGAAGATCTGCATGGAGGAGTGGGCCAAGATAACTCCAGAGACCTGTGCCGGCCTAATCAGGTCTTATAAAAGACGATTATTAGCTGTAATTGCAAACAAGGGTTATTCCACAAAATATTAAACCTAGGGGTTGAATAATAATTGACCCACACTTTTATGTTGAAAATTTATTAAAATTTAACTGAGCAACATAACTTGTTGGTTTGTAAGATTTATGCTTCTGTTAATAAATCCTGCTCTTGTTTGAAGTTTGCAGGCTCTAACTTATTTGCATCTTATCAAACCTGCTAAATCTGCAGGGGGTTGAATACTACTTGTAGGCACTGTGTGTGTGTATATATAATATATATATATATATATATATATATATATATATATATATATATATATAATATACACACACACAGTACAGACCAAACGTTTGGATACACCTTCTCATTCAAAGAGTTTTCTTTATTTTCAGGACTCTGAAAATTGTAGATTCACATTCAAGGAATCTAGACTATAAATTAAAACATGTGGAATGAAATACTTAAAAAAGTGTAAAATAACTGGAAATATGTCTTATATTCTAGGATCTTCAAAGTAGCCACCTTTTGCTTTCATTACTACTTTGCACACTCTTGGCATTCGCTTGATGAGCTTCAAGAAGTAGTGACCGGAAATGGTTTTCCAACAGTCTTGATGGAGTTAACAGAGATGCTTAGCACTTGTTGGCCCTTTTGCCTTTACTCTGCGGTCCAGCTCACCCCAAACCATCTCAATTGGGTTCAGGTCTGGTGACTGTGGAGACCAGGTTATCTGGCGTAGCACCCCATCACTTTCCTTCTTAGTCATATAGCCCTTATACAGCCTGGAGGTGTGTTTGGGGTCATTATCCTGTTGAAAAATAAATGATGGTCCAACTAAACGCAAACCAGATGGAATAGCACGCCGCTACAAGATGCTGTGGTAGGCATGCTGGTTCTGTATGCCTTCAATTTTGGATAAATCATCAACAGTGTCACCAGCAAAGCACACCCACACCATCATACCTCCTCCTCCATGCTTCACGATGGGAACGAGCCATAAAAAGTCCATCCGTTCACCTTTTCTACAAAGACACGGTGGTTGGATCCAAAGATCTCAAATTTTGACCCATCAGACCAAAGCACAGATTTCCACTGGTCTAATGTCCATTCCTTGTGTTCTTTAGCCCAAACAAGTCTCTTCTGCTTGTTGCCTGTCCTTAGCAGTGGTTTCCTAGCAGCTATTTTACCATGAAGGCCTGCTGCACAAAGTCTCCTCTTATCAGTTGTTCTAGAGATTAGGTGTGTCCAAACTTTTGGTCTGTACTGTGTATGTGTGTATGTATGTATGTATATATATATATATATATATATACACAGTTGGGTCCAGAAATATTTGGACAGTGACACAATTTTCACGAGTTGGGCTCTGCATGCCACCACATTGGATTTGAAATGAAATCTCTACAACAGAATTCAAGTGCAGATTGTAACGTTTAGTTTGAAGGTTTGAACAAAAAATATCTGATAGAAATTGTAGGAATTGTACACATTTCTTTACAAACACTCCACATTTTAGGAGGTCAAAAGTAATTGGACAAATAAACCAAACCCAAACAAAATATTTTTATTTTCAATATTTTCTTGCGAATCCTTTGGAGGCAATCACTGCCTTAAGTCTGGAACCCATGGACATCACCAAACGCTGGTTTTCCTTCTTCTTAATGCTTTTCCAGGCCTCTACAGCCGCAGCCTTCAGGTCTTGCTTGTTTGTGGGTCTTTCCATCTTAAGTGTGGATTTGAGCAAGTGAAATGCATGCTCAATTGGGTTAAGATCTGGTGATTGACTTGGCCATTGCAGAAGGTTCCACTTTTTTGCACTCATGAACTCCTGGGTAGCTTTGGCTGTATGCTTGGGGTCATTGTCCATCTGTACTATGAAGCGCCGTCCGATCACCTTTGCGGCATTTGGCTGAATCTGGGCTGAAAGTATATCCCGGTACACTTCAGAATTCATCCGGCTACTCTTGTCTGCTGTTATGTCATCAATAAACACAAGTGACCCAGTGCCATTGAAAGCCATGCATGCCCATGCCATCACGTTGCCTCCACCATGTTTTACAGAGGATGTGGTGTGCCTTGGATCATGTGCCGTTCCCTTTCTTCTCCAAACTTTTTTCTTCCCATCATTCTGGTACAGGTTGATCTTGGTCTCATCTGTCCATAGAATACTTTTCCAGAACTGAGCTGGCTTCGTGAGGTGGTTTTCAGCAAATTTAACTCTGGCCTGTCTATTTTTGGAATTGATGAATGGTTTGCATCTAGATGTGAACCCTTTGTATTTACTTTCATGGAGTCTTCTCTTTACTGTTGACTTAGAGACAGATACACCTACTTCACTGAGAGTGTTCTGGACTTCAGTTGATGTTGTGAACGGGTTCTTCTTCACCAAAGAAAGTATGCGGCGATCATCCACCACTGTTGTCCTCCGTGGACGCCCAGGCCTTTTTGAGTTCCCAAGCTCACCAGTCAATTCCTTTTTTCTCAGGATGTACCCGACTGTTGATTTTGCTGCTCCAAGCATGTCTGCTATCTCTCTGATGGATTTTTTCTTTTTTTTCAGCCTCAGGATGTTCTGCTTCACCCCAATTGAGAGTTCCTTAGACCGCATGTTGTCTGGTCACAGCAACAGCTTCCAAATGCAAAACCACACACCTGTAAACAACCCCAGACCTTTTAACTACTTCATTGATTACAGGTTAACGAGGGAGACGCCTTCAGAGTTAATTGCAGCCCTTAGGCGGGCTTTGCACGCTGCGACATCGCAAGCCGATGCTGCGATGTCGCACGCGAAAGTCCCCGCCCCCGTCGCAGGTACGATATTGTGTGATAGCTGACGTAGCGAACATGATCGCTACGCCAGCTTCACATGCACTCACCTGCCCTGCGACCGTCGCTCTGGCCGGCGACCCGCCTCCTTCCTAAGGGGGCAGGTCATGCGGCGTCATAGCGACGTCACACGGCAGGCGGCCAATAGCGGCGGAGGGGCGGAGATGAGCAGGATGTAAACATCCTGCCCAGCTCCTTCCTTCCGCATATCCTACGGAAGCCGCAGTGACGCCGGTAGGAGATGTTCCTCGCTCCTGCGACTTCACACACAGCGATGTGTGCTGCCGCAGGAGCGAGGAACAACATCGCACCTGTCGCTGCACCGGCATTATGGAAATGTCGGAGGCTCCAGCGATGATACGATTACGACGATTTTGCGCTCGTAAATCGTATCATCGAGCCTTTACACACTACGATGTCGCATGCGATGCCGGATGTGCGTCACTTTCAATTTGACCCCACCGACATCGCACCTGCGATGTCGTAGTGTGCAAAGCCGCCCTTAGAGACCCTTGTCCAATTACTTTTGGTCCCTTGAAAAAGAGGAGGCTATGCATTACAGAGCTATGATTCCTAAACCCTTTCTCCGATTTGGATGTGAAAACTCTCATATTGCAGCTGGGAGTGTGCACTTTCAGCCCATATTATATATATAATTGTATTTCTGAACATGTTTTTGTAAACAGCTAAAATAACAAAACTTGTGTCACTGTCCAAATATTTCTGGACCTAACTGTATGCACTAAAAATATTCTCTTTTTCAATGAGGTGTACATTATCCAGGGATTTTTTCAATACTTCAGTGAATAGTCACTGAAACCTCAACATGACACCTTATGGCAAAGAGTTCTCTGTGGATCTAGAAAAGAGTTGTCGCTCTACAGTAAGATGACCTAGGCTATAAGAAGATTGTCAATACCCTGACACTGAGCTGCAGCACGTTTGAGAAGACCATACAGCGATTAAAGGGAATCTGTCACCACATTTTTGCTCCCCCATCTGAGTGCAGCATGATGTAGAGATAGAGACCCTGATTCCAATGATGTGTCACTTACTGAGCTGTTTGCTGTCATTTTGCTAAAATCAATGTTTTCTCTGCTGCACTGCTGCAAGTCTAGCAGTTATAGAGTGATTATGAATATGCTGGACAACCTGGCAACACACCAAGTAGTCCTTTAATGATAATCTACTGCTGATTAAACAGTGATTTTATCAAAACTACAATAAGGAGCCCAGTAAGTGAAACATCACTGGAATCAGGATCTCTGCCACTACATTATACTGCTTTCAGATTACGGTAGGTGTTAAAAACCTAGTGAAATATTCCTTTCAACAAGACAGGATTCACTCAGAACAGGCCTCGCCATGGTAGACCAAAGAAGTTGAATATATGTGCTCAGTATTATATCCAGAGGTTGTCTTTTCAAAATTGACTGCTGCAGAGCTACCAGCATTGTTGAATCTCTGTTAATGCTCAAACCGTACACCGCACACGTCATTAAATCGGTCTGTATGGCTGTTGTACCAGAAAGAAGCCCCTTCTAAACATGATACTTAAGAAAGCCCACAAACAATTTGCTGAAGACAAGCAGACTAAGGAAATGGATTACTGAAACCCAGTGATGTGCTCTGATAAGACCAAGATAAACTTATTTGATTCAGATGGTTTCAAGCATGTGTGGCGGCAACCAGGTGAGGAGTACAAAGTGTTTCTTGCCTACAGTCAAGCATGGTTGTGGTGGGAGTGTCATGGTTTTGGGCTGCATGAGTGTTGACTGTGGGGAGGTACAGTTCATTGTGGGAACCATGAATGCCAACATGTACTGTGACATACTGAATCAGAGCAAGATCCCTTCCTTTCAGAAATTGGGCCATAGGGCAGTATTCCAACATGATAACGACCCCAAACACACATCCAAGATGACCACTGTCTTGCTAAAGAAACTGAGCATAAAGATGCTGGACTGGCCAAGCATGTCTCCAGACCTAAACCCTACTAACCCCTTACGGACGAAGCCAGTTTTGTACTTAATGACCAGTCCATTTTTTGCAATTCTGACCAGTGTCACTTTCACGTGTTATAACTCTGCAAAGCTTCAGCGGATCCCGCTGATTCTGACATTGTTTTTTCGTGATATATTGTACTTCATGACAGTGGTAAATTTAGGACGATATTTTTTTTTGCTTTAATTTGTGTAAAAATCGTAAATTTGATGAACATTATGGGAATTTCGCATTTTTCAAACTTTTAATTTTTATGCCCTTAAACCAGAGAGTTTTGTCACACAAAGTACTTAATTACATTTCCTGCATGTCTACTTTACATCAACGCAATTTTTGAAACTAAATTTTTTGGGTTTTGGAAGTTCGAAGGGTTCAAAGTTCATCAGCAATTTTGCATTTTTTCAACAAAATTTACAAAATCGTTTTTTTAGGGACTCCATCACATTTGAAGTGACTTGAGGGGCCTAGGTGACAGAAAATACCCAAAAGTGACACCATTCTAAAAACTGCACCCTTCAAAGTACTTTAAATCGCATTCAAGAAGTTTATTAACCCTTCAGGTAGTTTACAGGAACTAAAGTGATATGGAATGAAAAAAAAAATAAAAATGATCATTTTACCTAAAAATGTTGCTCTAGCCCAAATTTATTCACTTTTAGAAGAAATAACACAACAAAATGGACCCCAAAATTTGTTACCCAGTTTCTTCTGAGCTGATACCCCACATGTGGTCAGAAACCTCTGTTTGGGCAAATGGGAGGGCCCGTAACAGAAGGAACAATATTTGAATTTTGGAAAGCAAATTTGGCTGAAAATGATTACGAGCACTATGTCGCATTTGTAGGGCCCGTAAGGTACCTAAACAGCAGAAACCCCCTACAATTGACACCATTTTTGAAGCTAGACACTTCAACGAATTTTTCTAGATGTTTGGTGAGAACTTTGAAACCCCGGGGGCTTCACAGAAGTTTGTAGCGTTGAGCTGTGAAAATAAAAAAAATAAAGTTTTACCACAAAATTGTTACTTCAACTAAATAGTTTTTTTTCACAAGGGTAACAGGAAAAAATGCACCAAAAATTCATTGTGCAATTTCTTCTGATTATGCTGATACCTCATATGTGGTGGAAATCAACTGTTTGGGCGCACGGCAGGCCTCGGAAAGGAAGGAGCACCATTTGACTGCAAAAATTGGCTGGAATTATTAGCAGAAGCCATGTCGCGTTTGGAGAGCCCCTAAGGAACCTAAACAGTGGCACTCCCCCACAAGTGACCCCATTCTGGAAACTAGACCCCTGAAGGATTTTATCCAGGATGTAGTGAGCATTTTGAATCTACAGGTACTTCACAGAATTTCATAACCTTAGGTCGCCATATTGAAAATTTTCATTTCTTTTTTTCACAGAAATGTTGCTTTAGCACCAAATTTCTCACTTTTTCAAGAGGCAGCACCAAAAAATGGACCTCACGGTTTGTTAACCAATTTCTTATGAGCGCAGGGTTACTCCACATGTGGTCAAAAACCTCTTTTTGGACAAACGGTAGGGCTTGAAATGGAAGGCAACCATTTGAGTTTTGGAAAAGTTGAAATAAATTGCGGGCACCATGTCACATTTGCAGGTCCCCTAGTGTACCTATACAGCAGAAACCCCTACAAGTGACCCCATTTTGGAAACTAGGCCCCTGAAGGATTTTATTCATGGGTATAGTAAGCATTTTGAATCCACAGCTACTTCACAAAAATGTTGCTGTAGAGCCAAATTTCTCACACACTGCACAACGCAGCAAAAATACTCTGCTTCCAAAACGCTGCAAACCCTAATCGTGGGCACACAGCCTAAAAAGCTAGGATGGATGGATGTCAAACACCTATATAACGTCCCACCCCCTGTATATTCTAAGCTGCCACCCTTTAGTGACTTACATGTAGCACTAAAGGGTGCTTAGCCTTGTATTTAGCCAAAAAAATAAATAAAAAAGTGACGTGGGGCCCTCCTTTTTGGTAGCTGCTAGGGTAAAGCAGACAGCTGCAGCCTGCAGGCCACAGCTGGTAGCTTCACCTTGGCTGGTGATATAAAACAGAGGGCACCCCAGGCTGTTTTTTTTAATTATTTATAAATAAGTAATTAAAAAAAATGTGGGGTTTCCCCCAAATTGGATCACCAGCCAAGGTGAGGTAGACAGCTGGGGTCTGGTATCCTCAGGGTGGGAAGAGCCATGGTTATTTGGCCCTTCCCAGCCTAAAAATAGCAAGCCACAGCTGCCCCAAAAGTGGCGCATCTGTTAGATGCGCCAATCCTGGTGCTTCCAGCTAATCCTGTTGCTCTGGTGGCATAGCAAACGGTGTAATAAATGGGGTTGATACCAACTGTAATGTCACCTGGCATCAAGCCCAGTGGTTAGTGATGTCACGGCATCTATCAAATACCTGACATCAATAACTGTCAGTAATAAAATAAAAAAAAGTAAACGACAAAAAAAATTGACAAACGCTCCCCAACATATTCCCTCTTTCACCAATTTATTGAAAAGAAAAAAAATCCAGTGCGCCGTAATCCATTTTAGGGGTCCCACGACGATTCTGGACCTACAGGAATATGGGGCGCACGCTGAGTGAACGTATCCCCCATATTCTAGAAGTGCAGACCCTCCATGTGAGGAGTGTGGCTGCAGTGAGCTGAGAATACTTCACTCACACTGCCCCAGTCCAACCAAGGGCAGAGTGACCTGCAGTAACCTCATTCCAAAATATGGAGGGCATGCTCAGGGAACGTATCCCCCATTTTCTGGAGGTGCAGACCCTCCATGTGAGGAGTGTGGGTACTGCACCCACTCTCCCCGGGTCCACTGTTCATCATTGAACGCAGGAAGAAGGGTGACAACCGCTCTGCGCATGCGGCCAGCATCTTTTGAGAAGGAGGGATATCAGTGGATTGCAGTTGCACAAGTTACCGGGGACACCGGGGGGAGTTAGAGGGGTAACCTAACTGGACATGGGGAGGAGTTTTCTGTTGCATCTGTCATGGCACATGCAACAGAAATCAAACGAGGAGGATGACTGCGGCAGGCGCACTGGTTGTGCACGCCGCCATCTTTGATTATCGAGAGAGGGTGAGGAGGGTACTTTGGCGACACCGAGGGAACGGGGGAGATTTAGCTCCCATCTGACATGTTTTATCATGCCAGGTGGGACATCATTTTTCACCAGCGCCACCATTTACTGTCATGTCATCATGGTTAAACGGTGTGTACCGATGATCACGTGACCGGGGAACGGAAAAACGGCCAGAATCGTGAGCTACTGGCTCTCAGCTATGCTGAAACCCCAGAGATTGTCTGACACTGGGGGCGCTATTTACTTTTTTCTAACCGCCATTTTAAAACGGCAGATCAGAATAAGTATCTTTTTCTACCGCCGTTTTAATCCGTATGGCTGTCGCAAAGGGATTACGTATCTGTGGGGCATTCTCAAATGAAAGGTGGAGGAGCCCATAGTCTCTAATATCCACCAGCTCTGTGTTGTCGATTTTCAATTAGGACTGTACTCACTTTTGTTGCCAGTAGTTTTGACATTATTCACTGTGTGTTGAGTTATTTAGAGAACACACTAAATGTACACGGTTATATAAGTTGGACACTGACTACTTTACGTTGTATGAAAGTGTCATATCTTCAGTGTTGTCATATGAAAACATATAATAGAATATTTACAAAATTGTGAGGTGTGTACTCACTTTTGTGATATACTATAATTGTAATTGTTTTTCATTATCTTTTTTAATAATTTTATGTCAAGAAAAACAAAATTTGACTTTTATTGTACTCTTAGAATACAAGTTGTCAGAGAAATTGTAAAATTCATGACATCTTTCTGATCTCTAGAGAGGACATATCCATCCGAACACTGAACATAAGTATAGCTGGGAAGAAAGAAACTAATTAAAAGGAAGAAAGCAAGCTTGCAATCTAACATCCCGCCTCTGTTCAGCTAGAGACCCTTGGTGTGGACAGGTAATTATCGCATAGAAATGTGCTAAGAAAGAGGCCACTAGTCTGAGATACAGAGATGATGTGTTCACACTTACAGAGTATGTTTTAATGAATCTTAAATAAAGAATATTGGATCTTCTAAGTGCATTTGCCCAATGTTCATTTTTTTCTATGTTATTCAGATTAGTTTACACAGAGGAGGAGAACTGCCTTCCCAATGGCGTATGCTTTCGCTGATCCTGCTAGAGACTTGGGAATTGGTAGTCAGTGATGAATATTGGGGTTTGTATAAAAAAATTATGGGAGGTACATTTTCAAAATTGTTATCACGAGAGGAAGAACATGCATATTTTTTCATATTTGTGAGGCCCTGCCTGTGACTTTCAAATGAATATTGGGCACATAAGTGACAATACATATATCATTTTTTCTATTGTGACAAGGTGACTGGCCTGAATATGATTGGTCAGTATGTACCACGGAAGTGGTGTTATTCTGGAACTCCATGCTGGTACCTGTAGTGCCACAGGTTCTTAGTATGATGTTCATACAGCCCAGTATCATGGATGGCTGGAGAGATGGGTGGGTCTGGCCATCCACATACCCCGCCCATGGGTGTGTTGGAGGTGTCACTGCTGACTTCTAAAATGGAGCCTAATATTTGGCACATGGCAGAGAGAGTGTCTGAGCAGCAGCCAGTGTGGAGAAGCTGCTCATCTGCCAACAGAGGTATTGAAGCCTCTCTGAAGGAAACGCCCCGAGAGAGAGAGGGGGGGGGGGGTTCACTACAGCTGACTGGGGGTCAGTGGGAACCTCTTGTGAGAAGCCTTGATACTGGTCTTGTCATGATTCGCCTCCCTATCCACATGGCTAGGGGGCAGAGCCTTCTCTCGGGCCTCCCTTCCGGCCCCTGGATGCCTTAAAAGCTGACACTTCCAGTGAACCAGCGCCGGCTATAAGCTTAGCTCTGCTTTGCCTGTGATTGCTGGTCCTGTGAGTGATATCCTGATCTGTCTGTTCCTGTGCCCCCGTGCCCTTGTCTGTGTTCTGTCCCCTGGTCGTCCCTCCTGTCCTGTGTCCCCCCTCCTATTCCCCACTCGGTTGCTTCCTCCGGTACTGACCTTAGCCTGACTTTGACTTCGCTTCTGCTTGCTCCTCTGGTCCTGCTTCTGCCCGTACGGTGTTTGACCCAGCCTGTCTGACTATTCCTCACAAACCCTGCAGTTCTGCCTCTCAGCTGTGCTGATTAGGTAGTGCATGAGAATGCTGTGCATTTCCTTCCTGGTTCTCATTGCTCTGTGTAGTGTCGTCTGCTGCAGAGCTCTGGCTCCCCCTGGTGGCAGCATTACAGGTCTGACCCAGAAGTGCCATATTGGGAAATATGAATGTTGCTTTCCTGCACTGAACTGCTTTTTGTTTCCTGTACCTGTGGAATGCTTTTTGATGTGTGAATAAAGCAACCTGGATGTTTTTTTTTTTTTTTAAATACAACCGTGCTCCTGTGTGCTATTTTGGAGACCAGCAAAGCGAGTGAGTAACCCCTTGATGATGCCGTGTGTGAACTGTGTGCAACGTCACACTATCTATAGAATGGTAAAATGGTGGTGGGAAACATGACCACAATATATTCTGCCTGGGATCTCCAGGGGCAAAGATATTTTGAAAGTTAGGGGTCTCGTAAAATTCTGAAGGGCTGTGTAATGCCAGAGGATATAGATGCTCATTGTGCTGCAAAACACAGCGGTAAAAATGGGTGTGGTATAGAAGGAAGGCCCTGGCGATAAGAGATTGGGGATACCTCCTGCCACTCACCTATGTCGATACACTACACTTTCTAATGCCCTATACAGGTTTCTTCCTCCCCCTGTTGCTGTCATGTGCCTGAGCACTCACTTGCCCTAAACTCACCCTGGCTAGTGAGAAGGCTGGCAACAGCATTAGTCTCACCTCTGCAATAATACAAGGAAAGGGAGACCGAGAGGAAAAATAGACTTAGGCTCTGTGCCCACGTGTGCGTATTGCATGCAGTTACGCTGCGTATTGCACTGCAGCGTAACTGCATGCGTCCCCAGCACAATCTATGAAGATTGTGCATAATCCATGCGCACGTTGCGTTTTAGAACACAGCGATTTGCATGCTACCAAATTGCTGCATTCTAAAAAGCAACATGTCACTAATTCCATGCGCTTTGGATGCAGGTCCCGCTCTGTCTATGGTGGGGGCTGCATCCAGAGCGCATGAAATCAGCTTTTCACTGCATTCATTACGCAGTGTTTCTGCCGCGATTTGAAGCGCACATGTGCTGTTTCAATCGCTGCAGACATTTCTGCAGGGACACAACGAAACGTGAACACATAGCCTTAAAAAGGAAAACACTCCAAGCTCCTCCAATGCAGCTAAACACCACAGCTGTAATTGTCACGACTCCTCCGCTTCTTCCAAAGTGGACTGTATAAGAATGCTATTCTATAAGTGGTGTCAGGTGGTAGGACACGTGACTTTTTAGGGAGTGGTCACAAAGCTGCACCTGAGATTAAGGATACAAAAGATAGCTAGAAAGGAAATAGTCCTTAAGCTCTACAGCACCATAAGAAAATATTATCAAACATACTCCTGTGGAATGGTGGAAGGCGAATCCCCATTCCAAAGGGTCAATGGTGGCTCGAAGAAAACAATGATACTGTATAAAAATATATATAGAGTGGAACCTTGGATCAAGAGTAACTTGGTGAGAGCGTTTTGCAAGACAAGCAAAGCTTTTTAAGAATTTGTAACTTGGTTTAAGAGCAATGCTTTGCAAGAAGAGCAAATACTCACCATGCACACTTCCGGTTCCGACCTTTGTACTGTATTCTGTATACAGTACAGTATATACTATATAGTGTGCCTTATCAATTTGCATTTGTGGATACAGTATTGTACTTTCTTTCTGATAACCAGTACAGCACATTGCTTGTTTTGTACCTCCTGCACTCCAACACTTCTATTGTAAGCTGATGTGCAGTTTTATATGTTTTCTACTGCATTTTACAGTATTTTGTATTAATGTACTGTAATAATTTTATATGAATACATTACATTATGTTGTATTCCTGTAATAAGTTTGTATAAATACACTAAATATGTTTGGGTTGTGGAACGAATTGTCTGCGTTTCAATTATTTCCTATGGGAAAATTTGCTTTGCTATAAGAGTAACTTGGTTTAAGAGCACACTCCCGGAACCAATTATGCTCATAATCCAAGGTTCCACTGTATTTCATTTAAAAAGATTTAAAACCAATTTTAAATAACCAGGGTATATGTGCAAATATTTAAACAGAGTTAATCCCCACAGAGGCTATACAAAAAAATGATCAAAAATATGGGGCCAAGCAGGATATTCAGTAAAAATAATTAAACAATTAGAAAAATATGAATTAAAGTGCAGATTTTGAATTATGACATTATAAATATATAATATATTCATGTTATTCAAAAATACAGTATTACAAATAATACACCGGATATTGAATATTCAGAAAAATGCAATGTAATAAATAGTATATCAGATATTAAATATAATAAATTTGCAAAAATCCAATACTGTATGAAATTAAAGTGCCCAGTACTATGTGCCTGATGTTTTACGATTTACACATTATATAAACAATGAACTAGTGAATACTGCTTTAAAGTACCTAGTGCCATATCTTTCAGAAATAGTAAGAAACAATATAGTTTGCCTGTATATGAATAGCTATGATACTGAATATAAAACGTAAGATTTCAAATGGCTGCACAATTACCTACTATGAAGGCTATTAAATTTGTAGGCCTCCGTTCCCGACACGTGTTTTCGTCGTTTGTGGACTTCTTCGGGGGGGGTTTGGTGTGAGCACCATAAGAAAGTAGATTCACTCAAACACAAGCTACAGTCCTGCGGATAATAATGCGTTGGGACCTTCTAGTCCCAGACTCAACAGAGGTCTCGACATAATGGGACACACCCATGACAGTGCCCCCCACTTCTACGAGGGGCCTCTGGACTTTCAGGATTGATCTTGTTCAGATCAGATGCATAGAATGAATGCACCAATCTACTTGCGTTCACTTCTTATTCCGGTACTTACAGTGCCTTGCCTCCATTCCCGACACGTGTTTCGTTATTTGTGGACTTCCTCGGGAGAGGAGGTTTGGTGTGAGCTCCATAAGAAAGTAGATACACTCAAACACAAGCTGCATTCCTGCAGATAATAATGCGTTGGGACCTTCCAGCCCCAGGAACACCCATGACAGTGCCCCCCACTTCTACGAGGGGCCTCTGGACTTTCAGGATTGGTCTTGTTCAGATCAGATGCATAGTATGATTGCACCAATCTACTTGCGTTCACTTCTTATTCCGGTACTTACAGGCCCCCTTGAATTTTTCAACCTTTTCCCACATTTCATGGTTCAAACATAAAGATAAAAAAAAAAATAATTTTATGGTGAAGAATCAAAAACAAGTGGGACACAATTGTGAAGTTGAATGAAATTTATTGCTGATTTTAAACTTTTGTAAAAAATAATAAACTGAAAATTGGGGTACGCAATATTATTCAGCCCCTTTACTTTCAGTGCAGCAAACTCACTCCAGAAGTTCATTGAAGATCTCTGAATGATCCAATGTTGTCCTAAATGACTGATGATGATAAATATAATCCACCTGTGTGTAATTTAGTCTCCGTATAAATGCACCTGCTCTGTGATAGTCTCAGTGTTTTGTTTAAAGCACAGAAAGCATCATGAAAACCAAGGAACACAACAGGCAGGTCCGTGATACTGTTGTGGAGAAGTTTAAAGCCAGATTTGGTTACAAAAAGATCTCCACAACTTTAAACATCCCAAGAAGCACTGTGCAAGCGATCATATTGACATGGAAGGAATATCATACCACTGCAAATCTACCAAGACCCGGCCGGCCCTCAAAAATGTCATCTCAAATAAGGAGAAGACTGATCAGAGATGCAGCCAAGAGACCCATGATCACTCTGGATGAACTGCAGAGATCTACAGCTGAGGTGGGAGAGTCTGTCCATAGGACAACAATCAGTTGTACACTGCACTAATCTGGCCTTTATGGAAAGAAGAAAGCCATTTCTCAAAGATATCCATAAAAAGTGGCATTTAAAGTTTGCCACAAGACTCCTGAGAGACACACTAAACTTGTGGAAGAAGGTGCTCTGGTCAGATGAAACCAAAATCGAACTTTTTGGGCACAATGCCAGACGATATGTTTGGCGTAAAAGCAACCCAGCTCATCACCCTGAACACACCATCCCCACTGTCAAACATGGGGGTGGCAACATCATGGTGTGGGCCTGCTTTTCTTCAGCAGGGATAGGCAAGATGGTTAAAATTGATGGGAAGATGGATGGAGCCAAATACAGGACCATTCTTGAAGAAAACCTGTTTGAGTCTGCAAAAGACCTGAGACTGGGACGGAGATTTGTCTTCCAACAAGACAAGGATCCCAAATATAAAGCAAAATCTACAATGTAATGGTTCACAAATAAACGTATCCAGGTGTTAGAATAGCCAAGTCAAAGTCCAGACTTGAATCCAGTCGAGAATCTGTGGAAAGAGCTGAAAACTGCTGTTCACAAACGCTGTCCATCTAACCTCACTCAGCTCGACATATTTGCAAAGGAAGAATTGGCAAGAATTTCAGTCTCTCGATGTGCAACACTGATAGATAATACCCCAAGTGACTTGCAGCTGTAATTGCAGCAAAAGGTGGCGCTACAAAGTATTAACTTAAAGGGGCCGAATAATATTGCACACCCAAATTTTCAGTTTATTATTATTTTTTATAAAAGTTTAAAATAAGCAATAAATTTCGTTCAACTTCACAATTGTGTCCCATTTGTTGTTGATTCTTCACCATAAAATTTAATTTTTTTTATCTTTATATTTGAAGCCTGAAATGTGGGAAAAGGTTGAAAAATGAAAGGGGGACAAATACTTTCGCAAGGCACTGTATTTCCTTTCCTCTGGGCCGTGACCCATCCAGAGTACCAAATATTGGAGAAAAACTGTAAACCAAATGAGAATCGACGACTCTTGTCACGTAACAGAAAACAGTGGTAGAAAAAGGGTTTTCATAAGCAGCGCCAAATGATCACTGGTTCAAGTAGTCCGATTAATGAATCTTTAGTTAGCACAGGTCTACGCGTTTCTGGAGGCTCAGCTCCCTTCCTCAGGACCGTCAGGCATAAGATACTGTAACATCAAATCTATTGCAACAGGAATGGACAACACATATATACATTTGCTGACGTCAAAGGACCGCCTCTGTTAGAAAAAAACGGACGGGAAAGGGTGCATTGCAGTATACTGTGACGCAATACTCTTAACTTCATAATAAATATAAAAAAACAAATACGAAATCCCTGACATAATTATATCATAAATGGTCATACGTTGAAATTCGTGAAGTAAGAAAAACATAAAACAAAAATACATGTGGTAATGAGACTCTGAAAAAACACAATATATATATTTATATCCACAGATAGTGTCAATCTACAACATAACAATGTGAGATGAGCCTAGAACTCACCTAGAGGTGTCAGCGCTGGAGACGAAATAGGATCAGAAAACAGGAGCATGAAACCACACCGCCAGCAGAGCGTGTAGTGCTTCAAAGAAAAAAGTCACCGTCATTTCCCCAGTATCGTTATGATAACAGAGAGAAAATATTCCAAAAAAACTCAAATGACATCCCATCATGAAAGTAAGATAGAATCCACACATCCAGGAGTAGCTCATAACCTCAAACAGTGTAGGAGTTCATAGAAGTTCAGAAGCGTGGGAAAAAGACAGAACCCGCATGCGCAGGAAGCAAGTGCAGAAACCAGGGGGTGAACAAAGTTCAATACCGTGGGAAAAAAACACACGGCGCCTGCGCTAACAGAAGGACATAGAGCAAGTGTAACATTGAAACTAAGTGAATAGAGAAAATGGAGGTGGCCTGAGAGCCGATCAGTGCAAACACTTATATCAGACACACGGAGACATAAAACATTACATGTGTCACCAACATCATGAAGTGAAGCCCTAGGCGAAACGGCCGTCAGGGTAATCATCCTTCCATCCACTCTCCGTTGGTATTTGGCAGTCTGGTAACAATACCCTCTTTGACTGCATGTGTATCCGATATATTGTTTTCCTCCTATTTTTGTGACTGGCATTTTTCCCCTTATTCTTAAACAAGCATTTATATATTTCTTCTAAGACATTAGCAATATACATTGTTGAATTGAATTGAGATTTCACTGCCCTCTTGTGTATACCTCCTTTTAAGGCATTCTTATCTTTTCTTATATGGGCAAGTGAATCTATGAATTTCATCTTAATACAAATGCTTTTGTCTGAAAAAGCCATATTGGCAATTTTCATCTCCTTATCTGCTTGTTGATATATATATTTTCTATGGGAAAGTGCAATCACCATCTATCACTTGAGGTTTACAACCACTGTTTAGTCTTTATATTCCCTTCCTTGGAATTGCACAAAAATATTTTCCATTGTGGATGTGCAAAAAACTTTCTCCTAGGGGTTTTTTTCTCTTGCTTTTAGCATACTATATATATTGAGAAATTACAATTTTTGGTGAATATTTGTGGTTTACTGTGATATACACATATGTGAGTTTATGTGGTTCTTGGAGGGATTGTTTTGTGGCATTAATCCCCCCTTTCTCTTATATTCCTATTATAAAATGGTTTTTAAAAAATATTTTCAATAAAATAATTCTGTTTTTAAAAATTTTTTTTCGCTATATACTCTGGTTTTTTCATTGGTATCTCTCACGCCACAAACAGAGTCTCCTGAGGTATGCAAAAGCACATTTGGACAAGCCAGTTACATTTTGGAAGAAGGTCCTGTGGACTGATGAAACAAAGATTGAGTTGTTTGGTCATACAAAAAGGCGTTATGCCTGGAGGCAAAAAAACACGTCATTCCAAGAAAAGCACTTGCTACCCACAGTAAAATTTGGTGGAGGTTCCATCATGCTTTAGGGCTGTATGGCCAATGCTGGCAAAGGATTCAACTCAGTATCAGTAGATTCTTGACAATAATGTGCAAGAATCAGTGACGAAGTTGAAGTTACGCAGGGGATGGATATTTCAGCAAGACAATGATCCAAAACACCACTCCAAATCTACTCAGGCATTCATGCAGAGGAACAATTACAATGTTCTGGAATGGCCATCCCAGTCCCCAGACCTGAATATTATTGAACATCTGTGGGATGATTTGAAGCGGGCTGTCCATGCTCGGCGACCATCAAACTTAACTGAACTGGAATTGTTTTGTAAACAGGCATGGTCAAATATACCTTCCTCCAGGATCCAGGAACTCATTAAAAGCTACAGGAAGTGACTAAAGGCTGTTATTTTTGCAAAAGGAGGATCTACAAAATATTAATGTCACTTTTATGTTGAGGTGCCCATACTTTTGCACCTGTCAAATTTTGTTTAAATGCGGATTGCACATTTTCTGTTAGTACAATAAACCTCGTTTCAATCTAGAAATATTACTGAGTCCATCAGTTATTAGATATATGAAACTGAAATAGCTGTTGCAAAAACCCAATTTGTTATAAAGAAAAAAGGTTAACATTAATAGGGGTGCCCAAACCTTTCCATATGACTGTATCCTAGTGTAGCACCCCTGAATACATCAGGGTGCTACAGGGAACTGCATCCTTACCCAGGGTGCAGGGCCTACTCCCCCATGGTTCCAGGTACCCAGGAAGCTAGTGTCACTCCCATCTGCACAACAAAACCCAATCACCTCACATCAGTCACTGCCAGACACACCAGGGGGGTTGGACTAGCTGGAAAATGGGCCAGCCACTTGGGAACTGGGCAAACTGAAAGGGGAGAGGGAGAAGTGAGCTCCAGAGAGTGAGGAGCTGGGAGAGTTAGCTCCTGGGGAGCTAAGAAAAACTGATTGAGTCGCAAGCAGTGATCCGGGTCCAGAGGAGTTGGGACCAGTTGCTGGGACGTTGGACAGTGGTGCGACGGACGTAGTCTTGGAGGGACTGTCGGCACTAGAAGAGCCCAACAGAACTGACCGGTACCGAGCACGACGGGGTACCGATTCAACGTCCTGACAATTCACCTGAGAGGGAGAGGATCTTCAAGGACTTCCCTAAACGCTCAGAGACTGAGGGCAACAACACAACGAAGGAGCAGGGTTTTTCCAAACACAGAAACACACTGAGGTCCCAAGTGCCAGCCCTTAGGAGCACGGCTACACTACACATAGTGAGCAGTGCCCCCAACAGCTTTAAGCCACGGGGACCATCAACAGATAACAAATTGTGCACGGAGGCAGGCTCCGAATCACTAAGTGACACTGGTGGGACCGGGTACTTGGACGGGCTCCCGGCAGCTGTACTCAGAGACTTTGGTTTACCTACAGTGTGTGTGTCTCCTTTCTCCACCTCATCCGACACCACAACTACCTGCAGTGAGTACTCTGATCCCTGCCCCCTGTTCTCCCAAATGTACCAACCCCCTGAGCCCGCGGTCTTCCATACCTGTGGAGTGACTGACACCTTGCTGCTTCACACCATCTGCCCCGGTCCTCCCTCCAGTAGCGGTGGTACTCCCATTACCGCAACCCGCAGGTGGAGTCGCAAACTTTACCCCTGTAAATAACCCATTTTACGGATCAGAGTGTCCGCCAAGCCTGGTCCGGACCCCTCGAGCCATGACGATCCCGGATCCGAGCAGCCCGATTAACACCGGGGCGGCACACTAGTATATTGCTCTGAGGAGAAACTTATACCTAAGTCACTTTCCCATTGCAGGATGAAGGGTGCGGGTAGCTGGTCTGGAGGTGAGATTAACAAAGCGTAGGACATAGAAAGTGTATGCCGCCTAGGTCCCGATGCCAGACACGTAGATTCAAAAAGGGTCCTATTCGACAAGAACTGCGTCCTAGGGTGGAGAGTGTTTAGAAAATGTTTCAGCTGGGTGTACTTCCAACTCCCTAGTGGGATTGGATCTGTAGCAGTGTTCAGATCGGCAAATTAAGGCCAGTCCGTGTCTCCATCCCAGCCAGTCACTCTGTCAAAACCCGCCCTACTCCATGCCCTAAAAACGGGGTCAGTAGAGATCGGGCTAAAACCCGGGTGGCTAATAAATGGAGTAAGGTTAGAAAGCGGAGGAATCGCCACCCCACACACTAAAGGATCCAGACAAATTTTTAGTGTGTGCCCAATCATAGGATGTGTTTTCAAAGTATTAGCGGTGGCCGAAGCGGCCCAAGGGAGGGTGCACAAATTTGAAAAACTGTGTTCTATCTGGACCCAGGTCTTTTTGCATTTGTTTCTACAGCAGTCAACAATCCATGACAAGTCGCATGCAATGTGGTAAAGCTTAAAGAAGTTGTCCAGTTACCAAAACTGATTTTTTTTTCTCTCATAAATCTTGCTAATATGTGCCTCTCCACACATCTATTATGTTATTTCAGCAATATTACCTTTTATCGTGCTCTAGCAGCACATCCTCATTTCTGGCTCCAGCTCTGATGGGGTTAATCTCTCTCCTGACTTCCTGGGTTCAGTTCCTACAACTCCCATAATTCTTAGGACTGTATCTAACACACCCACTCAGCTCTCCACCCAAAGACTCCTCCCTGCCGTCTTCCCTGTGTGGAAGCACTGAGAGAAATCACAACAGAGACAGCAGAAGCTCCCAGCACAACCAGGGGAAGAAAGCGTCTATCTTCTGCTTGTTCTCATACAGTTTATAGTGTGTGCGTGCGTGAGTAAATTATGATTAGCTGCTTTCACACATCACTTTTTTGGCATCATGCACAATCCGGTGTAAAAACTGATGCAATGGATCAGGCGAAAAAACGGATTAGTTGCATCAGTTTTTTCCATCAGTTCCTTCAGTTTTTGGACGGATCCGTTGTGCTACTGAGCATGCTCAGTAGAAAAAAACAGAATCAGTCGCTGTAATGCATTGTATGGTGCATTACGACGGATCCGGCGCCCATAGGCTTTCATTGTACATGACGCCGGATCCGGCGTGGTCCGTTTTGTTGCTACTGCCAAAAAAACATTGCATGCTGCGCCCGTTCCGGCAGCTGGACACATAAATTTCGCCGGATCTGTGCACGACGAATGCAACACAAGGGCATCAGGCACAATCCGGCGCTAATACGATTCAATGAGGAAAAAAAAACGGATCCGGCTTTATACGTTTTTCGCCGGATTGTGCCTGATGGCAAAAAACTGCTACTGGCTGCTAACCTCCTCTGCTTGGTGTTACTTTCACTGGCAATGGAAAATCCAGGGAAGACCTTTTTTTTTTTTTTTTAAAGTTTTTTTGCCTAAAAACTAAAAAAAATGACGTGGGCTTCGCCATATTTTTTATATGCTTGCCAGGTACAGCAAGCAGGTACTGACCGCCCCCAACCCCCAGCTGCCTATTTGTATTTTACCCGGCTGGGAACCAAAAATATAGGGAAGACCTTTTTTGAAATGAAATTGCTGATTCAACATGGGCCAGGTATTCGGCTGCATGGTTAGAATGGCAATTTTTTTGTGCTTTTCTAAAAGTGGATTGTTTTCAGAGTTATGTGGGTTTAGCGCATGATGTTTTGAAATTTTTGATGAGAAAAAATTTAGCTGTATGGTCAGTTTCTAATATTTTTTTAAGGTGTGTCCTTTTTCTTGAGATTGCATGGTCTGTTGTCATTCAAAATGTTTTTTTTTTCCCAGTTCAATAGGCATTGAAAGGTCATAAGAAAAGGATGTGGAAGCCAGATAATCGTAGACCTATTTCTCTTAAGTTGTTGGTCTCATTTAGGAATGTGTTGCCATATATTTGCTTTAATGATTTTGAGTCAATGGTGTTTAGGGTGGCTTTTGTTTTGGCATATTTTGGAGATTTTAGTATTAGTGAGTTAGTTTCCGTTAGTAGGAGTAGGTTGTCAGGATTAATGTTTTTAGATGTTTTGGTTACTGATAAATTGTTGAGGATTTTTATCAGTAGGTCAAAATCAGATCAGGAGGGTCTAGGATCAAACATTAGGTTATTTCGGATAAGGAATTCAGTTATTTGCCCTGTCTCCAATGTTAACAATTGGCTTCAAATTAGACCTCCATTTGATTGGGGGTTTCTTATCCATATGGATGGGAGTCCAGTGACAGTTTTTCAGTTTAATTCAGTTTTTAAAAAATGCTTGGTTAAACTGAATTTAGAGCATCTTAGATTGTCTTCCCATTTTTTTCATATTGGGGCAGCTACAGAAGCAGCCAGAAGGGGTTTACCGGCTAGTAAAATTATGGGGATTGGGAGATGGGAATCAGAGCATTATAAAATCTATGTTCGTCCAAGGTTGTTGGTATAAATTTTCCTTTATTTCTTTTTGTTTCAGGTCCCATTGTCATATGGGTAGTGGGACACTCTTACATATTTTGGGCCAAGTGAAGAGCGTCAGGAAGGTGTGAAATTAGCTGTTAATATGGATCATTTTAACATTTTGTGGTAGTGTTAGGGATATGAGATGGGACGGACTGATGAAGGAGATAAGCTGTTTAAAAACATTGTGGCCTTCTCCGAATTTGATCATTTTGCATTTGGGTGGGACTGATATTGGGAAAGTAAAGCTCTTGATTTAATTGCTGCCATGCAAATAGATCTTTCAATCATTAGGTCCTGGTTTCCTGATGCGGGTTTGATCTTTTCCGAAGTCGTTCACTCTTTACAGTAGAATTGTGACAGGCTGAGGTTCCAGGAGCGAATTTAAAAAAGGATAAACGACGCTATGGAAAGATTTTTCCCAATTATAAATGGGTTAACTTACAAGTATTTTGATCTGGAAGGATTTGTGAGCGGCATTTATAGGGACGATTTAGTCAATCTGTCAGACGTGGGATTGGACATCTTCAATTTGGGGCTCCAAAATTGTGTTGAGAAATGGCTGTGATATTTGTTAGTGGGGGTGGGCCAAGGCCTGTTGGTCCTTGGCGTGTGGGTAAAGTCACCAGTTTTACTGGCGGACTGGTATCTATGGAATGTAATGGAGAAATTTAAATTAAAAAAATATTGATTATATTGAATAATTTATGTAACCCTTAATAAATGTCATGGCTATTTAATGCCATTTATTTTATTTAAGTGTGGTGTCTTTTATTTCATAGGTAGGCCTTGTGTTGGCATGTACAGAGCACGGTATCTTGTATGCCGTAGCGACCGCATGATAACACAGGCTTCACTATTCAGTTGTATTTTTGGTGGTCATTTTGTCTGTGTGAGGAAAGGGTTAACAAAATTCTAGTCAGTAGCTCTGTGGTGTTCTGGTCCTGACTGGTTTATTCCGGTTTTTGCACTCCCATTTTTTCTGCCAGCTGATTGGATCAGCTGGTAAAAAATGCGAGAAGTTTAAGTATAAAAGTAGCGGCTTTCCATCAGCTGGCTGTCAGAATATTTGAAGAGCAAGAAGAACACCTACCCTCTCTCCCTGGAGAAAGACTGCTTTCGTCGTGAGGTTTGTTAGAGGGAAAGTCGCCAGTTTTACTGGTGGACTGGTTTGTTATGGACTTCTCTTATTAAAATATTGGGTAAAGTTACCAGTTTTACTGGCGGACTGCTTTTTATGGAATGTTATGGAGGAATTATTCTTACCGTTAATTCGGTTTCTAGGAACCTTCCACGACAGCATAGGAGGTTGCCTCTCCATGCTCTAAAAGGGACAGGAAGTACAAGATAGGTTAAAAGGACCCACCCACCTCTCATTAGCCAGTGTCTTACAAAGATCCAGAGCACATGAGAAGTATTAAAACACATTCCAGGAATATTGAGGAACAGGGAGGGAATGAAGTGCTGTTGTGGAAGGTTCCTAGAAACCGAATTAACGGTAAAAATAATTTGTATTTCTCTAGTCCCTTTCACAACAGGATAGAAGAAATACCAACGAATTGATACCTAGAGGGGACCACAGCCTGCAGAACTTTCCTGCCAAAAGCCAAATCCCTGTTGGAATTCAGGTCCAGACGATAATGCTTCGTGAAAGTATGTAGCGAAGACCATGTAGCTGTCTTGCAGATCTGCTCGGGAGAAGCCCTTGCCCATTGAGCCCAGGAGACAGAGGTAGATCTGGTGGAATGCGCAGTAAATCCAGTTGATGGTGACAGATGCTGGTTGAGGGTTAAGGTAGGCTTCTTTAATGGCTCACATGATCCAGTTAGCTATAGTGCTTTTAGCCACCTTTTTGCCCTTATTCCGACCGAAGGGTTGGATGAAGAGGTTATGATCAATACACCAAGGCACCATCAGTTTAGATAGTGTAACACCATCCTGCGAACATCCAGAGAATGGAAGACTTCCTCCCCTGGAGTTTGAGGAAGGAAGGAAGGAAGAACGATGGATTGGGAGCGATGGAAATCTAAAACTACCTTGGGAAGGAAGAAAGGGTCCAGTCGAAAGACAATGCTGTCATCTCTGATGGTCAAATATGGTTCCCGGATGGATAATGCTGGAAGCTCCCCAACTCTCCAAGCAGAAGTAATTGCAAAATGAAATGCAGCCTTGTGAGAAAGAGAGAGTATACTACAGGATGACAGAGGTTCATAAGGAGCCCGAGAAAGTCCAGTAAGGACCACATTAAAGTCCCAGGAAGGTGCGAGAACCCTCTGTCGAGGACAAATCCTGCTAGCAGACACCATAAAGTGAGAATCCAGCGATGACTTGCCAGATCCGTATTGAGGACAGAACTGAGGGCTGAAACTTGCACCTTCAATGTGCTGGGTTTAAGGCCCAAGTCCAATCCATTCTGGAGGAAGTCTAGAATTTGCGCTATGTTAGGAAGGAGTAAGTCAGAAGGATGAGCACCACACCAGGAGGAGACTCTTATCCAGATTTATTGTAAATACTGTTAGTAACAGGTTTACGTTTTCTTGCAGAGTAGCCACGACCTTATCAGAAAGGCCCTGGGCCCTTAGCACCTGGGCCTCAGAAGCCAAGCAGCCAACTTGAGCTTGTGAGGATCCGGGTGGAATAGCGGACCCTGGGATAGCAAGCTAGGGTCTGGACTCAGGAGGATCGGGCCATCAACTTTGAGAGCCATGATCAAGCCGTACCAACTCTTCTTCAGCCAGAGAGGAGCTACTAGGATACTTGGGACTCCATCCTCCCTGATCTTTCGCAGGGCTCTTGACAGAAGAGGGATAGGTGGGACGGCATAAGCGAGACGAAAGGACCAGATGT
This sequence comes from Anomaloglossus baeobatrachus, assembly GCF_048569485.1. Lineage (NCBI taxonomy): Eukaryota > Metazoa > Chordata > Amphibia > Anura > Aromobatidae > Anomaloglossus > Anomaloglossus baeobatrachus. The sequence goes on from NW_027442572.1 coordinate 77,217, forward strand.
GGCAGAAGGCGTCCACCTCCACCACGTTGTCCCATGGATTCAGGGAGAAAAATGTTGCGACCTTTCTATTTCCCTCTGACGCAAACAGGTCGATCTCCGGAATACCCAACCTTGCCACCAGAGAGCAGAACTCTGCTTGATCCAGGCTCCACTCCCTTGTGTGAACATACTGACGACTTAGAATGTCTGTCTGAAGGTTCAAGGACCCCTTTAGGTGGACCGCAGAGAGGGACAGCAGGAACTTCTCTGCCCAGAGGAAAATCCAGGACAATAACCTCAGGGCGCCGGATCTTGTACTGCCCTGATGGTGGAGATGCGCCGCCGTGGTGACATTGTCCGAATAGACCAAAACGTCAGAGACCTTGAGATCTTGAGCTGACAGGAGGGCTTCCCAGACCGCCCTCAGTTCCCGGTAGTTGGAGGACTGGAAGTTGACGTAATGACACCAGACTCTTTGAAATGGGGTGTTGGCAACCATAGCCCCTCACCCCCGCTGGCTGGCATCTGTTGTCAGAGTAAAGAGAGGCGTCTGTGTCCATGCAACCCCAACCAGCAGGTTGCTGGGCTTCTACCACCAGAGAAGAGACGAGGTGACACTCCCCGACAGCCGACATCTTTTGTTCAGGGAGGAAGGGAGTCTGTCCCAATGTGACAGGATATGATCCTGAAGACAACGAGAGTGGGCCTGGGTCCACATGACAGATGGAATGCAGAATATCATTGATCTCAGAGCCGACATAGGTGATCAAACAGTGGAAGATTCTTGCTGATGAAGAGCCGATATTTTGGATAGAAGGGTCAACCTGTGGTCCTCTGGGAAAAAGGATGCCCGCCTGTCGGAGTCTAACAGCACCCTGAGAAATCGTTGTGTGGGGGAGGGCTGTAGCTGAGACTTCTTGAAATTGGGGATCCAGCCCAAAGACTTTTCCACATGGCTCCTGAGGGTGTGGGTGGAGGGAGCAATGAGAAGGAGGTCATCCAGATATGGCACCAGACAGATACCCTGAACCCTTAGGAAGGCAACTATTTCGGCCATGATCTTTGAGAACACCCATGGGGTTGAGTAGATCCTGAAGGGGAGCACATTGAACTGGAAGTGAAGGATTTCCCCCTTCTGCAAAATTGCAAATTTGAGGTAATTCCTGTGCTGAGGATGAATGGGCACATGTAAGTAGGCGTCCTTCAAGCCGATTGTAGCCATCTGGTGATGTCGCGCTATCAATGGAATTGCCGATTTTACAGACTCCATCTTGAAACGACAGTATCAAACCCGTTGGTTGAGACATTTCAGGTTGATGATAATACGGAAGTCTCCAGACGGCTTCCTGACGAGGAAGAGGTGCGAGTAGTGGCCCACACCTACCTCCTGACTTGGAACCGGGGAGATGACTTTGGAATTAATTAACTCCTGTAATTTTGAATACAGGAGATCCTGGGAACCCTGTGATGACAGGGCAGTGACTCGGAGACCTGGTGGAGGGGGAGAGAGGAATTCTACCAGAAGACCTTCTGAAATGACTTTCAGTACCCACTGGCAGTTGGTGATGGTCCGCTATTGGGGAAGAAAATCCGATAGATGCCCCCCCCCACCAGAACCGAGTCACGGTTTGTCATGCTGCTGCTGGGAAGGGATGAGGATATTCTTTCCTCTACGCTTGGGGTAGCTGCACCGACTAGACTTCCCATTCCCCTTGAGCTGGAAGGTCTGAGGCACCGAGGGACGAAAGGGCCATTTGCTGGGGGGTTTCTGCTCCAGAGGGGCCTTCCGATCAGTCGAATTATCCAGACTGTCATTTAGCGCTGGCCCAAACACCAAGTTCACTTTAAAGGGAAGAGAGCAGAGTCTCATTTTGCAAGTGGAGTCTCCTATACACGCCTTCAGCCACAAGGCACGTCTGGCAGAGCTGGACAACACCGAGGTCCTGGCCGCCAGGCGGACTGACTCCACAGACGTGTCTGCCAGGAAACTGGTAGCCTTCCTGAGAAAGGAAAGTGAATCCAGCAGATCATCCCTAGTGGTCACCTTGGAAATATGTGCTTCTAACTGGTCAAGCCACTTGAGAAGGGACCTAGAGACACAAGTGGAGGCAATATTTGCCTGAATGGTGGAAGAGGATGCCTCCCAAGATTTTTTTATAAGGCTCTCGATCTTGCGGTCCATCTGGTCCCTGAGCTGGAAAGTATCCCCAAAGGGGAGTGCCGTCTTCTTAGCCACACGTGCTACCTGCACATCCCCCCTTGGGACTTTCCAGTGAGTCTTATTGTTCTCTAGGGGAAACCTGTGGCTGAGGTTGCTCCTGAACCGTTTCTCAGGAAATTCCTATTCCTGAGGAATTAGGCTCAAAATGTTAGCGTGGACCGGAAACCCAACTTGTTTTGTCATTTTCAGGCTGGCGAACATTTCATCCTGAACCGAATGAAGGGAGTGGGACTGCTCCTCTTCCAAGCTCATAGTGCTCCAAACTGCCCCAATGAGATCTCCCAAATCATCAGAGGAGAATAGGAAAGATCGCTCAGATCTCCCAGAGGGCAAGGCCTTATCAGGTCCATCAGAAACTGAATCAAGGGCCTCCTCCTGAACAGACAAGGCTGTTTGGATCAGCAGTAGGGATCGAGGCTAGTGCGGCTTCTATTTCCTGCTTCATCATGGACCCTAACTCATCTACCAGAGAAGGCTGTTCAGCTCTAATAATCTGGTCCGTCCACTGCTGGCAGAGCTTCTTATCCCAATTTGAAGGGAGTTTCTTTGCGCAGACTGAGCATTTTTTTAATTTTCTCAGACTTCCTAGGGGCAGGCTTGTCTTTCTAAGGGAAAACAGATAAGGAAGCAGTCAGTAAAAGCCTGCATCCAGGCAGGAGGGACCCCTCCCCTTCAAACTTACTATGGCAGGGGGAGCACTGGGTTCTGTAGATGCAGGGAAATGCATGTCAGCCAGACCAACCGCAGTTCAGATGCCTTCAGGGCAGCTTTTTATGTAGAAAAACCTGCCCCCCCAGTGATCGTCACATATTCCCCGCCTCCTGCCACAGTCCCGGACAGGCCGCCATTATCATTGGTGTGTCCAATACGCCATCCATGTCAGCCGGAAGTGCCCCAGCCGGGGAAGCGTGTGACCAGGAAGTCTCATTCCCCGGCAACACTTCCAGGCCATGCAGGATAGTGCGCATACAGGAGGCGGCCGGTGAGCCCACATCGCCACAGAGGGGATCTGGAAGGCTGGAGCGGCGATCCCCCACCAAGGTGAGGGAAGCAGCAGGAGGAGGAGTAGAGAGCCCGATAACAATGCCCAGCTGTAAGGTAAAAAAAAAATATATGCTCCAGTTCGTCGGCCACTACACCATAGGAAAAAGAAAAAAACCTCTCCATGCCCCATGGGGACAGGAAAGACACTGGATAATGGGAGGTGGGAGGGTTCTTTTAACCTCTCTTGTACTTCCTGTCCCTATTAGGCCCTGTGCGCACATTGCGTTTTTACCCGTGGGTTTTTTGCGTTTTTGCCGCAGAAATTTCTTGAGAAAATGTTTGTAACCTTTCTGCAGACATTCCCCAAAAAAACCTATGGAAAAAAAATAGCTGTGCACGGACTGCATTTTTTTTTTCTCAAGAACATTCTTTCTGCAGAATTTCTTGAGAAAATGAAATGTTACTTTTTTTTCTGGAGGTACCTGTGTTTTTTCAATAGATAATGGTAAAAAAAACACAGGTACCAACCTGCGGAAAAAAACCACAGGGACCAACCTGCGGAAAAAAACCGCAACAAAATCGTGTAAAATATGCGGTAAAAACGCATGCGTTATTGGTGCGTATTTTTTTAACGCAAGTGTGCTAATATTTCAGCCTCTCAACAAATTTCTTGAGAAAAATCCTTTTTCTAGTGCGCACAGGGCCTTAGGGCGTGGAAAGGCAACCTCCTATGATGTTGTGAAAGGGACTAGAGAATATATTGGTTTATTTATTGATTAATTAATTTATGTAACCCTTAATAAATGTCATTTAATGTCATTTATTTTATTCAAGTATGGTGTCTTATTTCATAAGTAGGCCTTGTGCTGTCATGCAAGTTTGTGCGTGTTGTGTAAATTTCTTTCAAGGTTTGGTTTGAGACAATAAACTGTGGAAAAAAGAAGCGCAATAGGGTCCTACCCAAGCAGCAATGGGAGAGAGAGAGATAAGGTACTACTCACCCATAGGGGTTGTGACAGTCACAACCCCTATAACAGCACGCATGTAGATAATTCCAAAGCCACGGCAGCGGTCCCTCGGTTGGCAGATAACAGAGAATAGTAGAATGAGGGTTTCCAGGCCGCGCCAATGACAAGCCGATATTAAGATGTTAGATTAATGTTGCTTTTATTCCAATATACAGGTCTACGCGTTTCGGAAGGCACCCCTTCCTTCTTCAGGACCAAATGGCAAGAAAACATCAAATCACTGTCATGGTTTCTGGAAAAAATCATTACCAGTGAGTAATTTAAGATTTTTCCCTTCACCACGACAGCGCCACCCGAGAGATTCTGAAGACAACAACCTTAGGGAGGGACCATAGCCTCTAGAACCCTTCTACCAAAGGTCAGATCCACTGTGGCCGACAAGTTTAAACGGTAGTGCTGAAAAATGGTCGTAGGAGAAGACCAGGTAGCCGCCTTACATATGAGATCCAAGGGGACATCAGCTCTCTCGGCCCACCGCTCTGGTAGAATAAGCTGTGATACCTTGCGGGATGGGTTTATTCTGGGCTACATAAGCTGCCTTAATCGCCTCCCTGACCAATCTAGCTATTGAACCCTTGGAAGCGGAACACCCCCGTCTAGAACCCTGAAAACACAGGAATAGAGACTGACTTTTCCACCAGGGCCTAGTGACCTCAATGTACTGTCTTAAGGCCCTAGACACATCCAAGGTATGTAATCGTTCCTCCTTAGGATTCATAGGGGCTGGACAGAAAAAAGGACAATTTCCTGAGATCTATGAAAAGACCTAGCTACCTTGTGTAAATAGGCAGGGTCAGTCCGCAGGAGTACTCGGTCATCAAAAAACTGCATATGGGGGGGTTTACCGAGATGGCCTGAAGGCCGCTGACTCATCTAGCTGATGTCAGGGCCACTAACAGAGCAACTTTAAATGTCAGGAATTTAATAGAAGCACCAGTCAGGGGCTCAAACGGGGGCCCTGTCAGTCCAGAACCAGATGGAGATCCCATGGAGGAAACAGTAAACAGGGAAGAGGCCTCTGACAGGAGGACATGAACCGCTTAACCCACCGATTACCTGCTAAGTCTGAGTTATATAACGCCCCTAGGGCTGATACCTGGACTTTAAAGTACTGACAGACAGTCCTATCTCCTACCCCTTCTGAAGGAACTCCAGAATGTCTCCCACCAGAGGCTCGCCCAATGGACTCCTCCCGGAACAGGACAAGAACCGACTCTATACCCTGGCGTATATCTTGGTGGTAGCTAGCTTGCTACTCCACAAGAGAGTGGAAACCAGACCAGAGGAGAACCCCTGACCCTCTAACAGTTGCCTCTCCAATTTCAGGCCGTCAAATGAAGGCCCGGAAGTTTCGATTGAAGTAGAGGGCCCTGGGAGAGGAGATCGTGTCTCTCCAGGAGGATCCAAGGATCTGCTACTAACATCTTTCGTAGCCAGAAAAACCAAGCCCTCCTGGGCCAAAAGGGGGCTATCAGCAGCAACCGTGCTTGTCCTCCCGGGCCTTCCTCAGAACTGCCAGAATCAAAATCAGGGGTGGGAAGGGATAAAGGAGACCGGAGTGCCAAGATATGTGGAATGCGTCCACTGCCCAGGGCCTGTCCTGTGGGTTGAGGGAGCAGAACCGACTGACCTTTTTGTTGGCTCGGGTGGCAAAAAGGTCCATAGTTGGAGACCCCCAAAGCTGCACTATCTGCCGGAAGACCTCCTCGTGCAGGCACTATTTTCCCTGGCACACAGGATTCCTGCTCAGGAAGTCGGCCCTTACATTGTCCACCCCCCGAATATGAAGTGAGGGAAGACAGATGTACCTGTGCCAGGGAAAAGATCTTCTCTGTCACCCTCATAAGGGAGGGAGACCTCAGGCTCCCCTGGTGGTTGATGTATGATACTGCCACCTTGTTGTCTGAGAGAACCCTGACGTCGCTCCCCACCGGGAGTGGAAGGAGGGAGTATAGAGCCTTCCCAACCGCACATAATTCCCTGAGATTTGAGAAGTTACGACCTTCTTGTGGAGTCCAGGGGCCTTGCCTCACATGATCTCTTAAATGAGTCCCCCACCCCATGCACTGGCGTCGGTAGTGATGACGTCGGAAAACCACAGTGACCAAGGGACCCCAGTCGAAAGATTCTGAATCTGCAGCCACCAACGGAGGGATAGGGGAACCCAAGAAGAAAGAGTAATGCTCTTGTCTAAATGCTCATGCAATAGCCTCTGTGCCCGCAATACCTCCCCCTGGAGTACGCGTATATGTAACTGAGCCCAGGGAACTGCCGGGATGCATGCCACCAGGGATCCTAGTAGAGACATAGCCTCCCTGAGTGTGAGGACTGGGTGTGAGATGACCATAGAGACCCGAGTCCTGAGACTGGACACTTTCTCCGGAGGTAGGAGGCAGAGTTGGGAAGAAGAGTCCAGAATGAGGCCCAAGAATAACTGGCAGGTGGCGGGTTGTAGTCTTGACTTCTCAAAGTTTATAAGCCAACCAAGAGTCAGTAGGACAGCTATCACTGACCCAACATGGGACCTGCAATGCTCCTTTGATGCCCCCAAGATTAGGAAGTCGTCTAAATATGGCACAATGAGGATCCCCCTCTCGTGGGTGTGAGCCGTCACCTCTGCCACCACCTTTGTGAATATCCTTGGAGCCATTGCTAGGCTGAAGGGAAGGGCCCTGAATTGAAAGTGTCTGACTACCCCACCCATAGGAAGGGCTACTCAGAAGAACTTCTGATGGGCAGCATGGATAGGAATATGATAATACGCGTCATTCAGATCTAACACTGCCATGAAACACCCAGGAAACAGCCTCTTGATGGCCGACTAAACTGATTCTATCTTGAAATGCTGATACACCAGATGACAGTTGAGGCGTTTTAAATTGATAATCATCCTGAAAGAACCGTCCGGTTTTCGGACCAGAAACAGCGGGGAGTAGAATCCGTAAGCTTCTTCTCCTTTGAGGATTTCCACGAGGACGGATTTTCGGAGAAGGCCTTCAACCTCTTGTTGTAAGACGAGTTGCTTCTCTACCGACCTGCCGAGTGATGTAATGATTAATGACCCCATAAAGGTCAAATGAAATTGCAGCTTGAACCCATCTCTAACAACTCCACGGATCCAATCACTGGATGAGATCTGACACCCGGCGGGGAAAAAGGAGGAGAGACGACCTCCTACCTGGATGGAGACATCACCGAGCCGGCTTCTTACCCTCGGTAGAAGGGCCGAAGGAGAAGCCGGAGCGAGATTCTCGAAGTTCCGCTGGGATGACATCCTTTAGGCTGCTAGCGAGATCTGGTGCCTCCTCCGCAACAGTCTTCTGAATGCAAGTTCCACATAACCTCTTCTGGTAGTCAGAAGGCAATGAGGCTCTGCACAAGGGACATTCCTTATGCTTGGTCTTGGCTGACTTCTTCCTAGGCTTATCTGGTTCAGGTGAACGAAGGGTCCCCTGGGGACTCCTGCGGGCCGCAAACTTTTGTGTAGGACGACCCCCACTAGAATCACTTCCACCACTCCTTGACGCAGCAACCGCTTCAGTGACTGCTTTTTGTGCTCCCCATGCTGATCGCTCTCTTCATGCTCGCAGGATGCGTCCTGTGATTCCTCCATCAAAGCTAGAGGATCAGCAGGCTAGAGCAACCTGGGACCAGCTGAGCCAGCGATTTATCCCTCTGCGGAAGTTAGCGGTGGGCAGTGTCCTCTTACTGCCCACCGAACATGCACAGAGGCGACGCTTAGTTGTGACGTCACCTCCAGCTAATTTCCTGAAGTGGGAGGAAGCTGCTGCCGCGCGTACCACCTGCTGGGACAGCCGCCGGGAAGGAAGCGGTGGGTCTGGCAGGAACAGCCACCTGGCACCGAACCAGGACCACTTGGCTATGCACAGGTACGCTTACCTTAATCACTGCCACACGTACCACCTGCTGCACTATGGCAGCACCACAGCACTTCTGGTTCTCCTATTCTGGGACAGGAAACCGAAACTGATGTGGTAGAGAGATGCCGCCCTTTTATTTCAGTGGGGTTCCTGTCCTAAGATGGATGTACCTCTCTCTGGTGGTGCTGTCGTGAAGGTGAAAAAAAAAGTGCATTTTATAGGAAGATTAGAGAGATTTTACAGTAACTGGGAAGTAACAGGTTTCCACATTTCTCACCACCCAGTGTCATGGAAAGACTGAATGAGTCACGGTAAAAATATAGAAGGTAAAAAGGTAGACACTGGTAAGGCATGGACCAAATGTATATTTTCTTTTCTAAACAGGTCTATATAAGATTTTTGGGTTTAGCTCCTAGAACATTATTTCCCCTAGCTACATCAGCAGGATAGTGACCAGGGATGTACAATTTTTATATAATTGACTAAATAGTGTGATAAACAGGTATATTCTCCAATTCCAGATCCTAAACCAGAGTCAGTAGCACAAGGTCTCAAGCCAGGAGACTGATTAATCCTAAAAAGACATGCAAGAAAGAGCCACGAGTCAAGACTAGGTGGGCTGATCCAGCATCTAACCACAGCAACATTACAATCTCTTCAGATTGGGGCTGATTTATGGGAAATAACCAATAGAAGGGAAAACATGCTTACAGAAACCCTATGCAAACAAGGGCTCATGGTGGGAGAAACATTCTCCGCCCTGAACTAAACAATTAGTTTAAGTGGGCAATTTTCATGGGTAACACACAGACCTGTATAACTGGTATTGTCTTGCATATTGGTATTTGTAGCCGTAAAAGTGCAACTCTGTACTACATAAAGATGATCAGGTCCACATGTAAGGAAAATCTGACTAGAAGTTCTTTGACTAGGATACGGAAACAAGACAAGAGATCCTTTAGTGCTGTGATATACCATATTTTTCGCTTTATAAGACGCACCTGATTATAAGACGCAACCCCAAATTTGGTGAAGGAAGAGAATTTATTTTAATGTTAAATGGGATCCATCTTATGCCAGTGTCCGTCTAACATCATATAGGGTATATGTCCCTCATCCTAAAATTAGCCCCCCTTAATCTGGCTATGGCCCCCTTATATTGAATATAGCCTCCTTGTGCTGGGACATATCCCCCTGTGCTGCCCATGGCCCCTATAGATGGCACATCTCCCCTTTGTTAGATACACCCCCCCCATGCTGCTGCCCATAAAACAAAACACTTTCCTTACCTTCTCAGCGCTGTCCCTCCTCGTGCATCCCACCTCGCAGTTGAGCTTCGGCTTCCTCTACTTCCTGGTTCTTGCTGCCGGTCATGTGATCGGCACAGCAGAGTGATTTCATCTCTACATGTCTTATCACAGACCGCAGCAGCAGGAGACTGGAGATCAGCCCTGGAGGTAAATAAAGCTTTTATTTTACTATGGGCAGCAGCATGGGGGCCCATCTCTAACAGGGGGGGGGGGGGATAATGTGCGATCAAAGGAGGGCGCAGGCAGATCCAATATTCCCCAGCCCCTCAGTGTGATGCAGTTTCAGCACCACACTGCTGATGGACAGCAGTTGTGCATATTATATGTGCGGGAGCAGGAGATCAAACGCTGCCGCCCACACCTATCACCTGCCCCCAGCACCGCTCAAGAGCAGACCCTGCAGTGTATAATTTATATATGTACACGCCCCGTATATTCGGTTTTTAATTTGGGGGAACAATAGTGTGTCTTATAAAGCGAAAAATACAGTAATTAAGGGTATCTAGGTAGATACCTGTGGCAGGTAGGAGAGTCCTGAGGATGTGGGTAGCGTACTTCTATATACCTCCCGATATGGCCATAATTAGTCACAAAAGGATTGTAAGAGAATACAACTTATTTTGTATTCTATAGACTACATCTTGTAGTATAACTAAATAAGGTCATAGGATTCAATTTACACTGATGGGCTGTGAAGTTGCACATTTCTACACACGCCTGCAGCTCTAATTGGTGCATGGTAATTTTTGTGTGATGTTCTATATAAGCTGGTCACATGATGTAATAAAACCATACCTTCAGTACACCTCATTTGGCTGTCCTGTGTTGCTCTCCAAGCACTTGTAAAACAAATGTTATTAATTTGGAGTTCCAATGGCATAGAAGTAAAGGATTTCTCACTGCACCAATCACTGCAGCAATAATGCACCTCAACACCTATGCTGCAAGGCGAGGTCCTCAAGGTTCCAGGCCACACCACCGTACAGACAATTAATGCAATGAGGGCCACCATACAGACCCAAAACCCATGAAAGTAGCTGGACTACTCTTTCCACAAGCTCCAGTTTAGGGACCCACCCAGGGGGTTCACTGATGTAGCACTGGGTTTCATACAGTCTGATAAGAAACTCATGTTCATGTGCAGAGATTTTGGCCTAGCAGCAATAGACTAAATATGACTGGATGTCTGGTCCATGTCTTTCTAAACCTTTGGCATAATGAAGAGAACACAGGGAAGGGCAATACTGGACTGGAAGGGCAATACTGGACTGGAAGGGCAATACTGGACTGGAAGGGCAATACTGGACTGGAAGGGCAATACTGGACTGGAAGGGCAATACTGGACTGGAAGGGCAATACTGGACTGGAAGGGCAATACTGGACTGGAAGGGCAATACTGGACTGGAAGGGCAATACTGGACTGGAAGGGCAATACTGGACTGGAAGGGCAATACTGGACTGGAAGGGCAATACTGGACTGGAAGGGCAATACTGGACTGGAAGGGCAATACTGGACTGGAAGGGCAATACTGGACTGGAAGGGCAATACTGGACTGGAAGGGCAATACTGGACTGGAAGGGCAATACTGGACTGGAAGGGCAATACTGGACTGGAAGGGCAATACTGGACTGGAAGGGCAATACTGGACTGGAAGGGCAATACTGGACTGGAAGGGCAATACTGGACTGGAAGGGCAATACTGGACTGGAAGGGCAATACTGGACTGGAAGGGCAATACTGGACTGGAAGGGCAATACTGGACTGGAAGGGCAATACTGGACTGGAAGGGCAATACTGGACTGGAAGGGCAATACTGGACTGGAAGGGCAATACTGGACTGGAAGGGCAATACTGGACTGGAAGGGCAATACTGGACTGGAAGGGCAATACTGGACTGGAAGGGCAATACTGGACTGGAAGGGCAATACTGGACTGGAAGGGCAATACTGGACTGGAAGGGCAATACTGGACTGGAAGGGCAATACTGGACTGGAAGGGCAATACTGGACTGGAAGGGCAATACTGGACTGGAAGGGCAATACTGGACTGGAAGGGCAATACTGGACTGGAAGGGCAATACTGGACTGGAAGGGCAATACTGGACTGGAAGGGCAATACTGGACTGGAAGGGCAATACTGGACTGGAAGGGCAATACTGGACTGGAAGGGCAATACTGGACTGGAAGGGCAATACTGGACTGGAAGGGCAATACTGGACTGGAAGGGCAATACTGGACTGGAAGGGCAATACTGGACTGGAAGGGCAATACTGGACTGGAAGGGCAATACTGGACTGGAAGGGCAATACTGGACTGGAAGGGCAATACTGGACTGGAAGGGCAATACTGGACTGGAAGGGCAATACTGGACTGGAAGGGCAATACTGGACTGGAAGGGCAATACTGGACTGGAAGGGCAATACTGGACTGGAAGGGCAATACTGGACTGGAAGGGCAATACTGGACTGGAAGGGCAATACTGGACTGGAAGGGCAATACTGGACTGGAAGGGCAATACTGGACTGTAAGGCATACCTAGGTTTTAGAGGTGGATAGTAGGGAGGGGTCATGATGCACTGTTATGGAGTAATGTAGCCCCATCCTAGTATATGATTGCAACCAGTAATTAAAGTGCTATATTGTTGGATTCAGGTCCTCAGCTGTTTTTTGCTACATCTGAGATTAACATGTATGCAGACAGATTCCCTTTATTATGGTTCTGGATCTGCCCCCATATTGAGAGCAGTGCTGCTGCGAGAAAACAAACTAAAAAAACCACTCCTGAGGGGGAATAATGTCAGGCATAGGGGTGGAAACAGCACTGCTTCAGTCACCGCTCCATCTATAGTAAGTGATGGCTGTAACTGCAACAAATGGTCCCTGCATTAGAGCCAGCTTTCAGATTCTCCCATTACAGAAATTGTAGCTGGTGATTGTGAAGTTCTATGAAGCACTGCCAGTGGGGTCTTAGAAGAACTTGCATTGTCAGTGTGCCTCTAGCTCCTCCCTTCAAAAGAGGTGAATTCTAAAGATTCCATGGAGTAATCTGGAAGTTTAAAGCTTGCCTTCAGACCACAGATTTTACCCATCAACTATGGTTGTGAAGTTTATACACATCTGACAGACAAGTCAATGCAGTATTTTATTAACATACAAAAGTGCATTAAAACAGTTACATACTGGGGGTTATACATTAGTGATACTGGTTACAGTTAAGCTGGATTTGTGAAGACAAAAATAAAGACCAAGACAAGGGTCAATGACCGCCAACCCCCTTCACATCTTCCATGGTCTGTTGCCAGATACTGGCCCTCTGATTAAGGGGAAAGCAAGGAGATGGAAAACAAATGACAAGTCAGTGATGTTTGACAGTTCAGGTGGGTTTTACTTTTTGTCTGAGCCTCCATCATCAATTTCTTCCTCCTTATCTTGGCTACCAGCCAGTTCTGGAGTGAAGTGACCTACCAGCCAATTTAGTGGAGTGTTATTTATAAAGTAGGTTATCATCTCATCCATACCATCCTTTATTTGTGTAATCTTGTCCTTAGTGGCGGTTAAGAGGCTGTCAGACATGTCTCTGAAGGAAGAGGCAGAGTGGAAGTTTTGATAGATATCTGCAGCCATGGCACTAATACTTTGAGCCTTGTTCTGAAGGTTTTGCTGAAGACCTTGGACACTGGAGACCAGAGACAGACATGTGCTTTGCAGGTGATTAGCAAGATGCCGGGCAATAGCCAGTGTGCGAGATTCAATCTGCTGAAAGGAGAAGAAATGTTATGTTTCCAGTACACAGATGATGCCTAGCATAAGACTCAAGGGAGTGTCATTACCTCTGCACCCTCAGTTTCTCCACCAGCATCTTCTCTGGAGCCTTTTGTCCACTCCACCCACTTGTTGTATATGTTCTCCTGAGCATCATGGATCTTCTGATTTGCATTATTCATGTTCTTTCTTGCATATTCAATCTGAAAAGTTGTATATAAGCAGGTGAGATTATATGCACTACATTTGGCTTATTCAGGTACCCTGAAATATCCTCAATATCAGAGCCAGAACCAAGATTATTATGCTTGTCAGGCAAGTGTTTGTCAAATTTCAGAAATCAATAGCACTCACCTGTATTATACTACACCCCTATAAAACTACACTACACCTGCCCCCCCCCATATACCACACCTGTAAAACTACATTCTCATATCCTACACCCCAAATAATTGTCAGTTACCCCCCCTTCCCCCCATTGTCTTCACAGGTTACTAATAACCACTCACCTCTTTTTGTCCCCTCCTCAGGCACCTCTGTACAAGTCCCCCGCTGAGCAGCTTCTCTTTCACATGCCCAGGCTGCGCCGATGCTGTACTCCTAGGAGCCGCTGCTTCTCTCCGTACAGGCCCCGCCGCTTCAGCTTCTTCTCATGCCGGGCGGGAACTTTTCAACTGACACCCGCACGCCGTACTGATGATATCAGGGCGCGTGCGTGTCATAGAAAAGTGTCGGGCAGGGTACAGAGGAGAGATTCCTGCGTTCCGCTCTTACACTGTGTGGCGCTACAGGATCTGTCCTGTTCCCTGCCCAGCATGCAGCGTGTGATGAGGGCAATCTGACCACAGGCCTCCCGGAGCCTGGAGCTCTGGACAACAGGTCAGATTGCCCTCATCACTGACCGGCAAGCAAGGACGCCCTGAACCATTATCAAAATTCATAGTGTTAAAAACAAAACCATATTCAGTGAGGAATTTCCCATTACAGAGGGGATCTCCTTAGGAACAACTGCAATCTCTTAAGCTGATCTGCAAGATTCAGCCAGACAGCATTCTTCATATGAAAGCTAACCTATACATTGAAAATTTAGGACTGGTTTTTGGTTACATTATAGTGCAAGATCTCTAATCTGCAAAGTTTTCCAGATAAGAATCAATTTGTTAAACTCAAGAAGTGTCAAATTACAAGTAAAAACAAACCACACGGCACCTTTTAGCAGAGAAAGGCAAGTGTGAATAGATACAAGCTGCTGTGTGTATAAGTGGGGCAATTCAAAAGATGCAAGAGTAGAGGCCTTTAATATTTGCACCATCCTTTTATGAATCACCCCTTGTACAGAATACAGAAGCACTGGTGGAGAGGGTTTTTGTTAAGACTTCTCTACATTGGGCTGATAGCAATGCTTAGTCAAAGGTTTCAATGAATGCTGAATCCCATTTAAAAAAGGGGAGGGATGCCCACAGTAAACATTTAACTTGTTTCATCTTGGAACGTTAAATTCTGCAATTTGATAATAAACCTGCACTGAAACCTTTTAAAGTGCGCTGTTGCAATATTCTGTAGTGGCGGTCTTTTAATGTAGAGTACTGGGTGGGAGAAGCACAAGTCACTGAGTGCACAGACTAAACAGACCACAGGAGAGTTTCTGCCTCAGTCCTGAGCTTGGCTATCACGGACATTGAGGAGCTCAGAACTGGAGAGGTGACAGACTGGTAAGAAGTTATTAGATGTTCAGAAAGCAGCATCTACAAGACCCAGCTGTTGTCAGTTATGGGCACCTTGCACCTCTCCCACTGCCCCAGGGCTGAGAGCTGTGCAGACCATGAACTGGAACACTCTGCAATGGGCAGATATAGCCATGATTGGATGATACACCACAATTGAGATACCACAGGATCATGTTAAAACATTCAATTGGCCCTTATGCCAAGATCTGTTGATTCAAGTGTACTTTTGTAGGACAAGTACATTAAACCATTTGTAGACCTTTAATCTGAGTCATTTGATTATTGGCTCTAGGTTGTACCAGAAAAGGTCACCTTGTGGCTGATGGGCTACCATGAATATGAGTACCAAGTACACAAATTTTATGATTCTATTCCATGTAGCAGCAATGGAGCGTAGCCTTAATGTAGATGATTTCTCAGTACATTTGAATTACATGTACTAACCAGGTCAATGGTGTTCTGGAGCTGAGCAATGGCTTCCTGACTCCTGCATTTGGCATCCTTCACACTGGTCAGGGCCTGTTGATAAGCACGCTTGCGGGCCTTAGTAGAGAGGGATCCCAGGCGCATGTAGTAGCCAGGCTTATCTTGGGACATCTCAATGCCTTGTGTTTCAGCTGTGTCCTTCGCTATAAAGAAATTTGTAATGCCCATATATTAACAGCTTAGCTGGGTACATTAGCTGGATGAACAAAATGCAGAAACATTAAGATTGTGATTACAAAGATGGAGGGGGGGGGGGATGACAAACCAAAGCACCCCTTTAAAAGATTAATATGGTGAGAGAAGCTGCATGAAGCTGAGGCAGCCTCCTGTGATATCACATTTTAGACATCACCAGAAATGCAGTAAGATATTAGCCAAATCTAGGGCATTTTAGTTGGGAAGTTGGTTAAATTGGCATTCAGTGACAGACCAGCCTTTCAAAGGTCACAAGAAATAAAACTTTGTGCCCATTTATAAAAATGGAAATTACCCTTTAGTCAGGCTAGTTTTTTTGGCCTGAAACCAACAACTCTCACGTACCCTGTCCACAAAGGTAGGCAAGTTTCCCAGGCTGGGTCACCATTGGCTTGCTAGGTTTCGCTTACCTAGCTCTTCATCTGTTTGTGGCAGGTATTGTTCCAGAAGATATTCAGACCTAGTTAGTGCAGAGTCCACACGGTCGCTTATGATCTGCACTACACGGCTTCCCAGAACAGTATTAATGCTGCCATTTACAACAGCCTTAGACATCTCCACACTCTCCTGAACAGCTCCCTTGGTTTTATCCACTACTCCTGTGATACTATGGATAACAGCATCTCTGGCACCAACAACTGCTTCTGAGGCATTAGCCACAACCTAAAATGTACAAGATGACACCTCTAATATGACAGTAGGTAAAGTTTAAGGGGGGGGGGGGGGGGGGTGTTGTCCACTAAGACTGCCCCTGTAAAAATAAGCCTATACCCCATTGGTGAAGTTGCAGAGATGTCAAGCCACATTCCCAGGGCCCACATGACATGCGGGACCCGCGACCAATAAGCACCCAGTATCTCCCCAACTGGACATTTCAGCAGGATGTGAGCGCTGTGCTGACTTCCTGCTCAAAAATGTCCAAAGGTGGGGAGAAGGACGCCAGTGGAGATTGGTAATGGGGCAAGTGGGTCATCATGTGGAGCCTGGAGAAGAGTATAGGCACATTTATTTATGTGAGCAAACAAGGGGACTGAGATGGGGGTTGTTTAAGTAGTGGACACCTTCTTTAAGGCTCTACATGACTTCAGTAGCTTACCTTTTCAGAAGACTGATACAGAATAGGCAACCTTTCTTCAATTTTATCAAGTCCAACGCAGGCAATATTGTTTGCCAGAGCAACTGGGAAGGGAGAGGGGAAAAGAACAAAGTTACATCTACATATTGATGCCAGCAGAGTTCTGGCAAATACTGGCAAGGTGCTATGCATACTTCTGATGCTAGGAGAGAATGGACTGTAGGTTACAAGATACAGCCCTTCCATGATACACAGGCCTTGTTTATGTTTCTAGTGTGAAGAATAAAGGTGAGTGAATCAGGCAAATTTGGAATTTGTGTGGCATCTCCTGGGAAATATGCCGAGAAGATATTCTATTTGAATTTAGGCGATGTACACATGCTGAATCTGTGTGGTGACCAAAAAAAAATAAAAATGAAGCCTGTGATTACAAAATGCAGACTGGGACTCAAAAATAGAAATAAAAATTATGAGTATGCAATACTAACCAAGTCACTGGTGTGGCTGTAACTGCTCCCGTGGCCTCATTCACTTCTGGGGCTACTCATAACCTTCATTTACATATGCACCGCTTCCCCTGCCCACTGCTGTGGTTGCAGTCAGAAACCCACACACACTTAGTGACTGACACTTGCAGTTACTGACCAGGTCTATTGCACAGTAAAAACATAGGGTCCCCCTAGCACAGAAAGCTTATGGCTACAACTCCTAGCCATGTGCTTATCTTTCCTGTGTTTCAAAACAGAAAACTGCATTTAAAAAACAAAAAAATCCAAACACATGTGCAGTCCCTCCAATATTGATACCCAAGAGCCCAGCATCTAGGGGCTGGTATGCTCAGGCTAGGGAGAGTCATGCTTTTTGGGCTCCGCTGAGGCTACAAATCCTACAGCTGCCCAGGATTGCTGGTACTTTACCTGGCTCTTGCTGATTGCCCTGAGATTTCAGTTTAAGGGGGGGGGGGGGGGGTTTCAGGGGTGATGTCAGCTCACAGCTGCCACCAAGACTCAAATTAGTAATAGGAGGCAGCTGAGACCTCACTCCCACATTACTAATCTGTAAGTGAGAAGAAATAAAAACTAAAAAGACTTTGGTTGGTTAACTTTACCTCAGGTGACTTCAGTGATCTCACTTGAGTTAATTGAGGTCCCAGAGGTCAGGTTACCTGTGGTCACAGGTGGAAGGCAGTGAGAACCTCCAGCTGTAGCTAACCAGAGTGATGTCACAGCTGATCGCAAGGCTCAGTCTGCCTAAAACTCAGTAGGCAGTCATGTTCCATGACTGCACACCAACTTGAGATTAAAATGCCCCTCCCTACCTCCAGTGTTTATCCTGTCCCTTCAGGAGAGTTGCATGACAGGTGCTCCTAGCATGGTGCAAATTTAACCAGATTAAAGGATTACAGGCTCAGGGGTCTCAGCCTTGTCAAGCTACCAAGGGACCAGGGCCGCCACTAGGAGTCCCATACTGGCAAAGTTTTCGGGCCCCCTTGGGACTCTGCCCAGGCTCAACCCCCAGCTCCGCCTCCACCACTCAAACTTCCTAGCCTCACTGCTACTTTTGCAATAACTCAGCCATAGCCTCAGCCATAGATTAAGCTATATACGTCCACCCACAGCTACATATTGCACACTATGCAGGACACATCTTACACAACACATACAGACAGCACATAAATGAGTCACATTATACTCACCTGCCCTTGATGCAATTCAGCGCCCTCCCATGCATCTAGCTGAGGTAAGGCAGGGGGTTGGGAGGGCCCCCCCCAGTCTGAGATCACCTGAACCTGTCTGGGATCAGCGCCCCTACCCCCAGGCTGAGAGCAGTGGGCCCCCCCCCCCGGTCTGAGATGAGCGGGCGGGCCACCTCACACACCCTGGCGAATGTCTTCAGCTCACAGCGCTTACCTGTCCCGCTGGCTGCCGCATCCTAGCCACCTCTGCCGCCGTTACATGCAGGAGGGTAATGAGGTCGCAGAGTGATGACCTCACCACACTGCTGCAAGGTCCAGCAATGATGTGCTGGCGCCCTGCTCCAATGACTGCCTCCACTCCACCAGATGGCCAATTTGCATTCTCCGCCCTGTCACATGCAAATAGTGATTATAGTCATAAGAAGGTGAAGTGACACCACCGGGCAACTGTGACTGGGGCCTGGTGAAGGAGGGGCCCATCCTGCCGGGGGCTTAATAAAAATAAGTATTTACCCTGGGCCTGTCCGGGCCCCCTACACCAGGCACAGTAGTAATGCCCTGATTGCAGCCCTGCAAGGGCCAACACCTTTAAGAAAGGTCCCCTCAGCCATCACTTGCTATAAGAATGGAGATTCCCCCGAGCCCACCCTCCCTGCCAAGCAGTCCAGTGCTAACAAGTCACATTTTTCACAAAGGAATCGCCTTCTAGAGAAAATTGGATTTAGCGCAATAGGACAATTGTAGAACCACAGACCTTTTTATAGTAGCCCAGGATCCCACCCTTCACATTAAATGGTCCCGGCAAAGAAAAAGTAAAGGTCTTACCATGATAAACTGGGTACAAAAAAAAATAAATATATAAGCTGAGGCTTCCGCTTTGTTATCACAATTTGATTAATACCAAATGCAGCCTTTTATATTGCTTGATTAATATGCATTTTAATATCCTAATCTATGCCCTGTCAGGAACAAAGATACTGACAGAATGCAGAGCATCTCTTTAAGACTCCCCTGATGAGTAACTAATGAAATGCGTTGGGTGGATGCATATTGATCAAGCAAGATAAAGAAAGGCTGCATTTGGTATTTATTAATCAAATTGTGATAACCAAGAGGACACCTCATCTGGTGGCAGAGAGCTCCATAGTCTACCTCAGGCTCACTGGTCTCACAAGAAAATCTAGGGTCTCCCTGCTCTCAAATGAAGAATCACTCTGGGATTTAAAGAGACCCTCGTTCCTCTAGATGTTCCCTGGTCACCATTGAAGGCTGTGTATATGTCTACACTAGTGACAATTATACACTAATGGAGTATAGTCCATTCCTAGTTAGGCAGTCTGCCCCAGGTGGTAGAGGGTTTGTTTTTTTATACCAGCTCAGGATAGGACTAGGTTACTGTATGGCGGGTCCATCATTACCCAAGGCACAGTCCTTGGACTTCTGGGGCCAGAATGTGACCTCTGGTGGAACAGGCTTGGCAATTTCTGGGTGTTCTGGATCCTAAAACAGGCATGTTACTTCTCAATGAGAAACCTTTGTATGCAGTGCATATTGTTTCAGATTGATCATACTATCCAGATTTCTGGAGTTTACAAATTGGTTACTATATCTAACCAAGTTCTTGCCTGGGACTTGGGTCCTAAAAGGAGTTGTCCAGTAAACAACACTTTTTTTCTCAGAAATCTTATGTTCCTTTCCACACGTTATTTTAACACTATTACCTTTTATTGTTCTCTAGCAGCACATCCTCATTGTTGGCTCCAGCTGATGGGGTTAATATCTCTCCTGACTTCCTGGGTTCAGTTCCCACAACTTCCATGATCCTTTGCAGTGGCCTGTAGGACTGCATCTATCACACCCACTCAGCACTCCACCCAAACGCCTCCCTGCCATCTTCCCTGTCTCTGCATGTTATCGAAGCACAGAGAAATCACATCAATGACAGCAGCAGCTCCATCTCTGCACAGCCAGGGAAAACACACTGCTCTGCAGATGCACACTGTGCTCTGCGATAAAATATACTCACCTGACATGACGCCTCTCTCTCCTGGTGCTGACCTCGCACACAGCTGCAGGATGGTAAGTAAACCTCCCCCACCCCCCCCCCCCCCCCCCCCCTTCTCATGCTGGGCTGTGACATGGTGATTGTCGCCTACAGCCCAGTCCCTCACGATCAGAGGCAGCACAAGCTTCTGATATTACGTAAACTTTCAGAGCTTGGACGTTGACGTGACATCAGTGGATGCCAGAGGCCACAGCACCCGGGGTCATGTGATCAGCACTGAGCGTGCAGTGTAGCCCTACTCTGCAGGGAAGTGAAAATAGACCTACAATAAGAATTTACATTGATAGTGAAAAGTTAAAAAAAAGATAAGGGTGAACCACCACTTTAAGGCTTCTGTACCCCCCCTGAGCCATTTGGTATTGCTCCTGTGGAACGATCTGGGAAAATGGGAATTACACCTACTGGTAATTCAGTTTCCATTAGTCCCTCAGGATAACACCCTTACTTCCATCCTCTTAGTAACTCATTGGCAAAATAAACTGTATTTGTTGTGTATAAATAGTGTATCCCCCCCTCTGCAAGTACTAGAAAAAGACACTGGAGGGTGGAGGGGGTCTTTTAACCTCTGATCCTGTCCCTGTATAGGTCAAGGGGATTACCCCCTGTAGTGCTGTCATGAGAGAATACTGGAAACTGAGTTACCAGTAGGTGCATTTCATTTCAAAATAAGGATTTTGGGGGGCTTCTTTTGATAACAGATTACTGATGGAGGGGGTCTGAGATGCCTCACATTACTGATCTAGGGCTTCGTGGCAGCTGTGGGCTGTAATTAAGCCCCTGTTAGCCCAATTGCCACCACACCAATTAGGAAGAGCCAGGTAAAGTGGCAGGATTGTAACATCTAATGAATGCAGCAATCCTGGGCAGCTGCCGGCTGCCTTTTCTTCTTTTTGGCTGAGGAATGGTGCACCACAAGCATGAGTCTTCTCAGCCTGAGAAACCCAGCTCCCAGCTGTCTGGCTTCATCAGGGAACTGTACACTTTTCTACCTACTTTTGTACATAAAAGCAGCATGTGTTTCCTCCTCTTTTGCTACACAGCCAAGATAAGCTCATGGCTGGGGCTGACAGCCGCTGTAGGCTGTGCTTAGTATCATAATATGGTGAGGCCCCTATGAAATTTTACGGTACAATATATACCTGCTCACCAGCATCTGATTGGAAGCATCAGACATGCTATCACTGTGTGCGCGTGCACATGTCTGCCTGCAACCAATCAGATGCTGGTGGGTGGGGAAAGAAGGCATATTCAAAATAGGTAATGAGTGGCTTGGAAGTGAATGAGTGACTGTGGGAGCTTACAGCTGCACCGGTGACAAGGCAAGTATAAAGATTTGCTCCTACCCCTTTGTGCCAGATTCTGGTCCCAATAGACTAGGAAAAGGCAACTGGCCAGATGCAGGGATCAATCACTGCCCACCGAGTCAGCAGGGGATTGATCTGCAAGTCCTCCCATCACTAATTAGAAACTCTGCTACAAAATGTAAAGAAACATGCAGCTTCTGAGGTCATCACAATAATGTAATAGAAAAAAACTGCAATATAGCCACAGTAAAAATGAAGTCTCAGACCATACTGGGGAAGGAAATGCATGCAATTTTGGTATCAAAACTGGTAAAATAATGCAGTGTGAGCATGTAGCCTTAATGTCTTGCACCCACAATGCTCAATGAACCACTATCCGCCTGACAGCTCTGATGAGGGCCAAAAGGGTTCTGTGCAAGCGCTCAAAAGTCCAAGAAAATGCACCATAACCTTGGCTGCACTGAACCATCCTGGACATCAGCAGGAAATCCCATTTCTGTGAAAGGCTCAGGGTTACTAGAAGCAGTGAGGATTGGAAAGTAGACTATGGCTCTGCATCATAAAGGCTGAAAAAAAACAAAAACACCAAACAACCCACAAGTCTGCATTCTGGAAAATACAGATTTGTACATTTCAGTACTCCACTTGCAGATGAATTTGCTGATCTTCAGGACAAGTT